>NC_068435.1:3123121-3173121 GCF_023373465.1 Oncorhynchus keta | reverse complement strand
TACAGACACCAGAGTGCTTATCAGACCACCACAGTCTTCTGAGACAGGTTCTGTCTCTCCCCCCCAGGGACCCAGGGTCGGTGGGTGATGTTGAAGGTTCTGTCCCCCCCCAGGGTCAGTAATGTTAAAGGTTCTGCCCCCCTTCCCCCAGGGTCAGTAATGTTAAAGGTTCTGTCCGTCCCCCCCTATCCCCAGGGTCAGTGATGTTAAAGGTGCTCCCAGGGTCAGTGATGTTAAAGGTGCTCCCCCCTTCCCCCAGGGTCAGTAATGTTAAAGGTTCTGTCCCCCCTTCCCCCAGGGTCAGTAATGTTAAAGGTTCTTCCCCCCCCCCCTTCCCCCAGGGTCAGTGATGTTAAAGGGTCTGCCCCCCCCCAGGGTCAGTGGTGAAGAAGCAGCAGCTCTATGTCACATACACTGATCTCTGTCTGCCTGAGAAATGCTGCAGGTTTTTGGACATGGCTTTGTTTTGTACTACTAGACCTTAAAACACACACTTTTGAAGTGACGTGTGTGTGTGTGTGTGTCGGTCCTCTGTGTCTGTCTGTGTGTCACCTCAGGTAGAATCTCCCCCCTCTCCAGCAGGTCTTGTAGGTAACGTCCTCTCTCACTATGAGACTGTAGTTCAGAACAAAGGATGTCACCAGGAGACAGACGACGCAGCCCGAACCTCTCCTCCATCCTCTCACACTGCACAGCCTTCCCTGAGCCCGGCCCACCTGGAGGACAGAGTGGGGGAGTTAAATAAAGGGAGACAGAGAACGAGAGGGAGAGAGAGGGAGAGAGGGAGGGTAGGGAGAGAGAGGGAGGGTAGGGAGAGAGAGAGGGGGGGGTAGGGAGAGAGAAGAGGAGAGAGAGGGAGGGTAGGGAGAGAGAGAAGGGGGTAGGGAGAGAGGGGTAGGGAGAGAGAGGGTAGGGAGAGAGAGAAAGAGGGGGTAGGGAGAGAGAGAGGGGGGGGGGTAGGGAGAGAGAGAGAGGGGGTAGGGAGAGAGAGAGGGGGGTAGGGATAGAGAGAGGTGGGTACGGAGAGAGAGAGGTGGGTAGGGAGAGAGAGAGGTGGGTACGGAGAGAGAGAGGTGGGTAGGGAGAGAGAGAGGTGGGTACGGAGAGAGAGAGGTGGGAAGATAGAGAGAGAGGTGGGTAGGGAGAGAGAGGTGGGTAATGAGAGAGAAGAGGAGAGAGAAGGAGGGGTAGGGACAGAGAGAGAGAAGGAGGGGTAGGGACAGAGAGAGAGAAGGAGGGGTAGGGACAGAGAGAGAGAAGGAGGGGTAGGGACAGAGAGAGAGAAGGAGGGGTAGGGACAGAGAGAGAAGGAGAAGGAGGGGTAGGGACAGAGGAGGAGAGATGGACGTGAGGGTAGGGAGAGGTAGAGAGTCAGAGAGCATATACTGTAAAGCAGAGGTGGCTGAGTGGAGAGAGAGTGTATGTGCGTGTATGCGTGTTCCTGTTTTATTTATGTTTTAATTTAAATGTTTTAATTTTACCTTTATTTAACCAGGCAAGTCAGTTAAGAACAAATTCTTATTTACAATGACGGCCAACCGGGGAACAGGGTTAACTGCCTTGTTCAGGAAGTCAGCTCGGGGATTTGATCTAGCAACCTTTCGGTTATTAGTCCAACGCTCTAACCACTAGGCTACCTGCCTCTAACCACTCTGCTACCTGCCTCTAACCACTAGGCTACCTGCCTCTAACCACTCTGCTACCTGCCTCTAACCACTAGACTACCTGCCTCTAACCACTAGGCTACCTGCCTCTAACCTCTAGACTACCTGCCTCTAACCACTAAGCTACCTGCCTCTAACCACTAGACTACCTGCCTCCTCTAACCACTAGACTACCTGCCTCCTCTAACCACTAGGCTACCTGCCTCTAACCACTAGGCTACCTGCCTCTAACCACTAGACTACCTGCCTCTAACCACTAGGCTGCCTGCCTCCTCTAACCACTAGACTACCTGCCTCTAACCACTAAGCTACCTGCCTCTAACCACTAGACTACCTGCCTCCTCTAACCACTAGGCTACCTGCCTCTAACCACTAGACTACCTGCCTCCTCTAACCACTAGGCTACCTGCCTCTAACCACTAGGCTACCTGCCTCTAACCACTAGACTACCTGCCTCTAACCACTAGACTACCTGCCTCTAACCACTAGGCTACCTGCCTCTAACCACTAGACTACCTGCCTCTAACCACTAGGCTACCTGCCTCTAACCACTAGACTACCTGCCTCTAACCACTAGACTACCTGCCTCTAACCACTAGACTACCTGCCTCTAACCACAAGGCTACGTGTCGACCCACCTGTGTGTGTACACTATCTGTGTGTGGTGTAATGATGCATTGCTGGCGGCTCAGAGCAAGGTTATCACAGATACAACAGTACCAGTCAAAGGCTTGGACACTTACCCATTCAAGGGTTTTTCTTCATTTTAAATATTTTCTACATTGTAGAATAACAAAACTATGAAATAACACATATTGAATCATGTAGTAAACACGGGAGAATACCAAGAGTGTGCAAAGCTTGCTTCAAAGCAAAGGGTGGCTACTTTGAAGAATCTCAAACATAAAATACATTTTGATTTGTTTAACACTTTTTTGGTTACCACATGATTCCATATGTGTTATTTCAAAGTTTTCATGTCTTCACTGTTAGTCTATATAGTAAAAATAAAGAAATGTTTTTGAATGAGTAGGTGTGTCCATACTTTTGACTGGTACTGTACATCAGTTGTTATCTTCCAACCCTTATAGCACTGATCAGAACCTTGTTGGGCCAACGGTTTCTGCATTATGATGCATTAACATGACACTACAACATTCTATAACAGCCATGTTAGAACCCCATTAACATGACACTACAACATTCTATAACAGCCATGTTAGAACCCCATTAACATGACACTACAACATTCTATAACAGCCATGTTAGAACCCCATTAACATGACACTACAACATTCTATAACAGCCATGTTAGAACCCCATTAACATGACACTACAACATTCTATAACAGCCATGTTAGAACCCCATTAACATGACACTACAACATTCTATAACAGCCATGTTAGAACCCCATTAACATGACACTACAACATTCTATAACAGCCATGTTAGAACCCCATTAACATTACACTACAACATTCTATAACAGCCATGTTAGAACCCCATTAACATGACACTACAACATTCTATAACAGCCATGTTAGAACCCCATTAACATTACACTACAACATTCTATAACAGTCATGTTAGAACCCCATTAACATTACACTACAACATTCTATAACAGCCATGTTAGAACCCCATTAACATGACACTACAAAATTCTATAACAGCCATGTTAGAACCCCATTAACATGACACTACAACATTCTATAACAGCCATGTTAGAACCCCAATAACATGACACTACAACATTCTATAACAGCCATGTTAGAACCCCATTAACATGACACTAAAACATTCTATAACAGCCATGTTAGAACCCCATTAACATGACACTACAACATTCTATAACAGCCATGTTAGAACCCCATTAACATGACACTACAACATTCTATAACAGCCATGTTAGAACCCCATTAACATGACACTACAACATTCTATAACAGCCATGTTAGAACCCCATTAACATGACACTACAACATTCTATAACAGCCATGTTAGAACCCCATTAACATGACACTACAACATTCTATAACAGCCATGTTAGAACCCCATTAACATGACACTACAACATTCTATAACAGCCATGTTAGAACCCCATTAACATGACACTACAACATTCTATAACAGCCATGTTAGAACCCCATTAACATGACACTACAACATTATATAACAGTCATGTTAGAACCCCATTAACATGACACTACAACATTATATAACAGTCATGTTAGAACCCCATTAACATGACACTACAAACCCCATGTTTAACATGACACTACAACATTCTATAACAGCCATGTTAGAACCCCATTAACATGACACTACAACATTCTATAACAGCCATGTTATAACCCCATTAACATGACACTACAACATTCTATAACAGCCATGTTAGAACCCCATTAACATGACACTACAACATTCTATAACAGCCATGTTAGAACCCCATTAACATGACACTACAACATTCTATAACAGTCATGTTAGAACCCCATTAACATGACACTACAACATTCTATAACAGCCATGTTAGAACCCCATTAACATGACACTACAACATTCTATAACAGCCATGTTAGAACCCCATTAACATGACACTACAACATTCTATAACAGCCATCTTAGAACCCCATTAACATGACACTACAACATTCTATAACAGCCATGTTAGAACCCCATTAACATGACACTACAACATTCTATAACAGCCATGTTAGAACCCCATTAACATGACACTACAACATTCTATAACAGCCATGTTAGAACCCCATTAACATGACACTACAACATTCTATAACAGCCATGTTAGAACCCCATTAACATGACACTACAACATTCTATAACAGCCATGTTAGAACCCAATTAACATGACACTACAACATTCTATAACAGCAATGTTAGAACCCCATTAACATGACACTACATCATTCTATAACAGTCATGTTAGAACCCCATTAACATGACACTACAACATTCTATAACAGCCATGTTAGAACCCCATTAACATGACACTACAACATTCTATAACAGCCATGTTAGAACCCCATTAACATGACACTACAACATTCTATAACAGCCATGTTAGAACCCCATTAACATGACACTACAACATTCTATAACAGCAATGTTAGAACCCCATTAACATGACACTACAACATTCTATAACAGCCATGTTAGAACCCCATTAACATGACACTACAACATTCTATAACAGTCATGTTAGAACCCCATTAACATGACACTACAACATTCTATAACAGCCATGTTAGAACCCCATTAACATGACACTACAACATTCTATAACAGCCATGTTAGAACCCCATTAACATGACACTACAACATTCTATAACAGCCATGTTAGAACCCCATTAACATGACACTACAACATCCTATAACAGCCATGTTATAACCCCATTAACATGACACTACAACATTCTATAACAGCCATGTTAGAACCCCATTAACATGACACTACAACATTCTATAACAGCCATGTTAGAACCCCATTAACATGACACTACAACATTCTATAACAGTCATGTTAGAACCCCATTAACATGACACTACAACATTCTATAACAGCCATGTTAGAACCCCATTAACATGACACTACAACATTCTATAACAGTCATGTTAGAACCCCATTAACATGACACTACAACATTCTATAACAGCCATGTTAGAACCCCATTAACATGACACTACAACATTCTATAACACCCATGTTAGAACCCCATTAACATGACACTACAACATTCTATAACAGCCATGTTATAACCCCATTAACATGACACTACAACATTCTATAACAGCCATGTTAGAACCCCATTAACATGACACTACAACATTCTATAACAGCCATGTTAGAACCCCATTAACATGACACTACAACATTCTATAACAGTCATGTTAGAACCCCATTAACATGACACTACAACATTCTATAACAGCCATGTTAGAACCCCATTAACATGACACTACAACATTCTATAACAGCCATGTTAGAACCCCATTAACATGACACTACAACATTCTATAACAGCCATGTTAGAACCCCATTAACATGACACTACAACATTCTATAACAGCCATGTTAGAACCCCATTAACATGACACTACAACATTCTATAACAGCCATGTTAGAACCCCATTAACATGACACTACAACATTCTATAACAGCAATGTTAGAACCCCATTAACATGACACTACATCATTCTATAACAGTCATGTTAGAACCCCATTAACATGACACTACAACATTCTATAACAGCCATGTTAGAACCCCATTAACATGACACTACAACATTCTATAACAGCCATGTTAGAACCCCATTAACATGACACTACAACATTCTATAACAGCCATGTTAGAACCCCATTAACATGACACTACAACATTCTATAACAGCAATGTTAGAACCCCATTAACATGACACTACAACATTCTATAACAGCCATGTTAGAACCCCATTAACATGACACTACAACATTCTATAACAGTCATGTTAGAACCCCATTAACATGACACTACAACATTCTATAACAGCCATGTTAGAACCCCATTAACATGACACTACAACATTCTATAACAGCCATGTTAGAACCCCATTAACATGACACTACAACATTCTATAACAGCCATGTTAGAACCCCATTAACATGACACTACAACATTCTATAACAGTCATGTTAGAACCCCATTAACATGACACTACAACATTCTATAACAGCCATGTTAGAACCCCATTAACATGACACTACAACATTCTATAACAGTCATGTTAGAACCCCATTAACATGACACTACAACATTCTATAACAGCCATGTTAGAACCCCATTAACATGACACTACAACATTCTATAACAGCCATGTTAGAACCCCATTAACATGACACTACAACATTCTATAACAGCCATGTTAGAACCCCATTAACATGACACTACAACATTCTATAACAGTCATGTTAGAACCCCATTAACATGACACTACAACATTCTATAACAGCCATGTTAGAACCCCATTAACATGACACTACAACATTCTATAACAGTCATGTTAGAACCCCATTAACATGACACATTAAACATTCTATAACAGCCATGTTAGAACCCCATTAACATGACACTACAACATTCTATAACAGCCATGTTAGAACCCCATTAACATGACACTACAACATTCTATAACAGCCATGTTATAACCCCATTAACATGACACTACAACATTCTATAACAGCCATGTTAGAACCCCATTAACATGACACTACAACATTCTATAACAGCCATGTTAGAACCCCATTAACATGACACTACAACATTCTATAACAGTCATGTTAGAACCCCATTAACATGACACTACAACATTCTATAACAGCCATGTTAGAACCCCATTAACATGACACTACAACATTCTATAACAGCCATGTTAGAACCCCATTAACATGACACTACAACATTCTATAACAGCCATCTTAGAACCCCATTAACATGACACTACAACATTCTATAACAGCCATGTTAGAACCCCATTAACATGACACTACAACATTCTATAACAGCCATGTTAGAACCCCATTAACATGACACTACAACATTCTATAACAGCCATGTTAGAACCCCATTAACATGACACTACAACATTCTATAACAGCCATGTTAGAACCCCATTAACATGACACTACAACATTCTATAACAGCCATGTTAGAACCCAATTAACATGACACTACAACATTCTATAACAGCAATGTTAGAACCCCATTAACATGACACTACATCATTCTATAGCAGCCATGTTAGAACCCCATTAACATGACACTACAACATTCTATAACAGCCATGTTAGAACCCCATTAACATGATACTACAACATTATATAACAGCCATGTTAGAACCCCATTAACATGACACTACAACATTCTATAACAGCCATGTTAGAACCCCATTAACATGACACTACAACATTCTATAACAGCCATGTTAGAACCTCATTAACATGACACTACAACATTCTATAACAGCCATGTTAGAACCCCATTAACATGACACTACAACATTATATAACAGTCATGTTAGAACCTCATTAACATGACACTAAAACATTCTATAACAGCCATGTTAGAACCCCATTAACATGACACTACAACATTCTATAACAGTCATGTTAGAACCTCATTAACATGACACTACAACATTCTATAACAGCCATGTTAGAACCCCATTAACATGACACTACAACATTCTATAACAGTCATGTTAGAACCCCATTAACATGACACTACAACATTCTATAACAGCCATGTTAGAACCCCATTAACATGACACTACAACATTCTATAACAGCCATGTTAGAACCCCATTAACATGACACTACAACATCCTTTAACAGCCATGTTATAACCCCATTAACATGACACTACAACATTCTATAACAGCCATGTTAGAACCCCATTAACATGACACTACAACATTCTATAACAGCCATGTTAGAACCCCATTAACATGACACTACAACATTCTATAACAGTCATGTTAGAACCCCATTAACATGACACTACAACATTCTATAACAGCCATGTTAGAACCCCAATAACATGACACTACAACATTCTATAACAGCCATGTTAGAACCCCATTAACATGACACTAAAACATTCTATAACAGCCATGTTAGAACCCCATTAACATGACACTACAACATTCTATAACAGCCATGTTAGAACCCCATTAACATGACACTACAACATTCTATAACAGCCATGTTAGAACCCCATTAACATGACACTACAACATTCTATAACAGCCATGTTAGAACCCCATTAACATGACACTACAACATTCTATAACAGCCATGTTAGAACCCCATTAACATGACACTACAACATTCTATAACAGCCATGTTAGAACCCCATTAACATGACACTACAACATTCTATAACAGTCATGTTAGAACCCCATTAACATGACACTACAACATTCTATAACAGCCATGTTAGAACCCCATTAACATGACACTACAACATTCTATAACAGTCATGTTAGAACCCCATTAACATGACACTACAACATTCTATAACAGCCATGTTAGAACCCCATTAACATGACACTACAACATTCTATAACAGCCATGTTAGAACCCCATTAACATGACACTACAACATTCTATAACAGCCATGTTATAACCCCATTAACATGACACTACAACATTCTATAACAGCCATGTTAGAACCCCATTAACATGACACTACAACATTCTATAACAGCCATGTTAGAACCCCATTAACATGACACTACAACATTCTATAACAGTCATGTTAGAACCCCATTAACATGACACTACAACATTCTATAACAGCCATGTTAGAACCCCATTAACATGACACTACAACATTCTATAACAGCCATGTTAGAACCCCATTAACATGACACTACAACATTCTATAACAGCCATGTTAGAACCCCATTAACATGACACTACAACATTCTATAACAGCCATGTTAGAACCCCATTAACATGACACTACAACATTCTATAACAGCCATGTTAGAACCCCATTAACATGACACTACAACATTCTATAACAGCAATGTTAGAACCCCATTAACATGACACTACATCATTCTATAACAGTCATGTTAGAACCCCATTAACATGACACTACAACATTCTATAACAGCCATGTTAGAACCCCATTAACATGACACTACAACATTCTATAACAGCCATGTTAGAACCCCATTAACATGACACTACAACATTCTATAACAGCCATGTTAGAACCCCATTAACATGACACTACAACATTCTATAACAGCAATGTTAGAACCCCATTAACATGACACTACAACATTCTATAACAGCCATGTTAGAACCCCATTAACATGACACTACAACATTCTATAACAGTCATGTTAGAACCCCATTAACATGACACTACAACATTCTATAACAGCCATGTTAGAACCCCATTAACATGACACTACAACATTCTATAACAGCCATGTTAGAACCCCATTAACATGACACTACAACATTCTATAACAGCCATGTTAGAACCCCATTAACATGACACTACAACATTCTATAACAGTCATGTTAGAACCCCATTAACATGACACTACAACATTCTATAACAGCCATGTTAGAACCCCATTAACATGACACTACAACATTCTATAACAGTCATGTTAGAACCCCATTAACATGACACTACAACATTCTATAACAGCCATGTTAGAAACCCATTAACATGACACTACAACATTCTATAACAGTCATGTTAGAACCCCATTAACATGACACTACAACATTCTATAACAGCCATGTTAGAACCCCATTAACATGACACTACAACATTCTATAACAGTCATGTTAGAACCCCATTAACATGACACTACAACATTCTATAACAGCCATGTTAGAACCCCATTAACATGACACTACAACATTCTATAACAGCCATGTTAGAACCCCATTAACATGACACTACAACATTCTATAACAGCCATGTTAGAACCCCATTAACATGACACTACAACATTCTATAACAGTCATGTTAGAACCCCATTAACATGACACTACAACATTCTATAACAGCCATGTTAGAACTCCATTAACATGACACTACAACATTCTATAACAGTCATGTTAGAACCCCATTAACATGACACTACAACATTCTATAACAGCCATGTTAGAACCCCATTAACATGAAACTACAACATTCTATAACAGTCATGTTAGAACCCCATTAACATGACACTACAACATTCTATAACAGCCTTGTTAGAGCCCCATTAACATGACACTACAACATTTTATAACAGCCATGTTAGAACCCCATTAACATGACACTACAACATTCTATAACAGCCATGTTAGAACCCCATTAACAAGACACTACAACATTCTATAACAGCCATGTTAGAACCCCATTAACATGACACTACAACATTCTATAACAGCCATGTTAGAACCCCATTAACATGACACTACAACATTCTATAACAGCCATGTTAGAACCCCATTAACATGACACTACAACATTCTATAACAGCCATGTTAGAACCCCATTAACATGACACTACAACATTCTATAACAGCCATGTTAGAACCCCATTAACATGACACTACAACATTCTATAACAGTCATGTTAGAACCCCATTAACATGACACTACAACATTCTATAACAGCCATGTTAGAACCCCATTAACATGACACTACAACATTCTATAACAGTCATGTTAGAACCCCATTAACATGACACTACAACATTCTATAACAGCCATGTTAGAACCACATTAACATGACACTACAACATTCTATAACAGCCATGTTAGAACCCCATTAACATGACACTACAACATTCTATAACAGCCATGTTAGAACCCCATTAACATGACACTACAACATTCTATAACAGCCATGTTAGAACCCCATTAACATGACACTACAACATTCTATAACAGTCATGTTAGAACCCCATTAACATGACACTACAACATTCTATAACAGCCATGTTAGAACCCCATTAACATGACACTACACCATTCTATAACAGTCATGTTAGAACCCCATTAACATGACACTACAACATTCTATAACAGCCATGTTAGAACCCCATTAACATGAAACTACAACTTTCTATAACAGTCATGTTAGAACCCCATTAACATGACACTACAACATTCTATAACAGCCTTGTTAGAGCCCCATTAACATGACACTACAACATTCTATAACAGCCATGTTAGAACCACATTAACATGACACTACAACATTCTATAACAGCCATGTTAGAACCCCATTAACATGACACTACAACATTCTATAACAGCCATGTTAGAACCCCATTAACATGACACTACAACATTCTATAACAGCCATGTTAGAACCCCATTAACATGACACTACAACATTCTATAACAGCCATGTTAGAACCCCATTAACATGACGCTACAACATTCTATAACAGTCATGTTAGAACCCCATTAACATGACACTACAACATTCTATAACAGCCATGTTAGAACCCCATTAACATGACACTATAACATTCTATAACAGCCATGTTAGAACCCCATTAACATGACACTACAACATTCTATAACAGTCATGTTAGAACCCCATTAACATGACACTACAACATTCTATAACAGCCATGTTAGAACCCCATTAACATGACACTACAACATTCTATAACAGTCATGTTAGAACCCCATTAACATGACACTACAACATTCTATAACAGCCATGTTAGCACCCCATTAACATGACACTACAACATTCTATAACAGCCATGTTAGAACCCCATTAACATGACACTACAACATTCTATAACAGCCATGTTAGAACCCCATTAACATGACACTACAACATTCTATAACAGCCATGTTAGAACCCCATTAACATGACACTACAACATTCTATAACAGCCATGTTAGAACCCCATTAACATGACACTACAACATTCTATAACAGCCATGTTAGAACCCCATTAACATGACACTACAACATTCTATAACAGCCATGTTAGAACCCCATTAACATGACACTACAACATTCTATAACAGTCATGTTAGAATCCCATTAACATGACACTACAACATTCTATAACAGCCATGTTAGAACCCCATTAACATGACACTACAACATTCTATAACAGTCATGTTAGAACCCCATTAACATGACACTACAACATTCTATAACAGCCATGTTAGAACCCCATTAACACGACACTACAACATTATATAACAGCCATGTTAGAACCCCATTAACATGACACTACAACATTCTATAACAGCCATGTTAGAACCCCATTAACATGACACTACAACATTCTATAACAGCCATGTTAGAACCCCATTAACATGACACTACAACATTCTATAACAGTCATGTTAGAACCCCATTAACATTACATGGGGAATGATGATATGTTACTGAATGTCTAGAATTAGAACAATATCCAACATTCTAAAAGTTGTCCTGATTCTCTACATGAGTTCCCATGGTGGTCCCATGTTTCATATGGTACATACGCACAAAAAGCTTATTTCTCTCAAATTTCGAGCATTTAAATTTTTTTTTATTTTTTACATCCCTGTCAATGAGCATCTGATTAAACAGCATGATCATTACACAGTTATGGGGGTCTTGTGCTGGGGACAATAAAAGGCCACTCTAAAATTTGCAATTTTGTCACACAATACAATGCCACAGTTGTCTCAAGTTCTCTTTTTTTTTGGTGTGAATTTTACCCCCTTTCCTCCCCAATTTCGTGGTGTCCAATTGTTTTTAGTAGCTACTATCTTGTCTCATCGCTACAACTCCCGTACGGGCTCGGGAGAGACGAAGGTTGAAAGTCATGCGTCCTCCGATACACAACCCAACCAAGCCGCACTGCTTCTTAACACATCCAACCCGGAAGCCAGCCGCACCAACGTGTCGGAGGAAACACCGTGCACCTGGCAACCTTGGTTAGCGCGCACTGCGCCCGGCCAGCTAAAGGAGTCGCTAGTGCGCGATGCAGAGCCGCAGACCACTGCGCCACCCGGGAGGCCCCCAGTTGTCTCAAGTCATCCAATATCGTTTTACCCGGCCTCACAACCGTGTACGGCGTCTTGTGGATGGGCGGTTTACTGATGTCAACGTTGTGAACAGAGGGCCCCATGGTGGGGGGGTTATGGTATGGTGTTTACTGATGTCAACGTTGTCAACAGAGGGCCCCATGGTGGGGGGTTATGGTATGGTGTTTACTGATGTCAACGTTGTGAACAGAGGGCCCCATGGTGGGGGGGTTATGGTATGGTGTTTACTGATGTCAACGTTGTGAACAGAGGGCCCCATGGTGGGGGGTTATGGTATGGTGTTTACTGATGTCAACGTTGTGAACAGAGGGCCCCATGGTGGGGGGGTTATGGTATGGTGTTTACTGATGTCAACGTTGTGAACAGAGAGCCCCATGGTGGGGGGTTATGGTATGGTGTTTACTGATGTCAACGTTGTGAACAGAGGGCCCCATGGTGGGGGGGGGGGTTATGGTATGGTGTTTACTGATGTCAACGTTGTGAACAGAGGGCCCCATGGTGGGGGGGTTGTGAACAGAGGGCCCCATGGTGGGGGGTTATGGTATGGTGTTTACTGATGTCAACGTTGTGAACAGAGAGCCCCATGGTGGGGGGGTTATGGTATGGTGTTTACTGATGTCAACGTTGTGAACAGAGGGCCCCATGGTGGGGGGTTATGGTATGGTGTTTACTGATGTCAACGTTGTGAACAGAGGGCCCCATGGTGGTGGGGGGTTATGGTATGGTGTTTACTGATGTCAACGTTGTGAACAGAGGGCCCCATGGTGGGGGGGGTTATGGTATGGTGTTTACTGATGTCAACGTTGTGAACAGAGGGCCCCATGGTGGGGGGTTATGGTATGGTGTTTACTGATGTCAACGTTGTGAACAGAGAGCCCCATGGTGGGGGGGTTATGGTATGGTGTTTACTGATGTCAACGTTGTGAACAGAGAGCCCCATGGTGGGGGGGTTATGGTATGGTGTTTACTGATGTCAACGTTGTGAACAGAGGGCCCCATGGTGGGGGGGTTATGGTATGGTGTTTACTGATGTCAACGTTGTGAACAGAGGGCCCCATGGTGGGGGGTTATGGTATGGTGTTTACTGATGTCAACGTTGTGAACAGAGGGCCCCATGGTGGGGGGTTATGGTATGGTGTTTACTGATGTCAACGTTGTGAACAGAGGGCCCCATGGTGGGGGGTTATGGTATGGTGTTTACTGATGTCAACGTTGTGAACAGAGGGCCCCATGGTGGGGGGTTATGGTATGGTGTTTACTGATGTCAACGTTGTGAACAGAGGGCCCCATGGTGGGGGGTTATGGTATGGTGTTTACTGATGTCAACGTTGTGAACAGAGGGCCCCATGGTGGGGGGGGTTATGGTATGGTGTTTACTGATGTCAACGTTGTGAACAGAGGGCCCCATGGTGGGGGGTTATGGTATGGTGTTTACTGATGTCAACGTTGTGAACAGAGGGCCCCATGGTGGGGGTTATGGTATGGTGTTTACTGATGTCAACGTTGTGAACAGAGAGCCCCATGGTGGGGGGTTATGGTATGGTGTTTACTGATGTCAACGTTGTGAACAGAGGGCCCCATGGTGGGGGGGTTATGGTATGGTGTTTACTGATGTCAACGTTGTGAACAGAGAGCCCCATGGTGGGGGGTTATGGTATGGTGTTTACTGATGTCAACGTTGTGAACAGAGAGCCCCATGGTGGGGGGTTATGGTATGGTGTTTACTGATGTCAACGTTGTGAACAGAGAGCCCCATGGTGGGGGGTTATGGTATGGTGTTTACTGATGTCAACGTTGTGAACAGAGAGCCCCATGGTGGGGGTTATGGTATGGTGTTTACTGATGTCAACGTTGTGAACAGAGAGCCCCATGGTGGGGGGTTATGGTATGGTGTTTACTGATGTCAACGTTGTGAACAGAGGGCCCCATGGTGGGGGGTTATGGTATGGTGTTTACTGATGTCAACGTTGTGAACAGAGAGCCCCATGGTGGGGGGTTATGGTATGGTGTTTACTGATGTCAACGTTGTGAACAGAGGGCCCCATGGTGGGGGGTTATGGTATGGTGTTTACTGATGTCAACGTTGTGAACAGAGAGCCCCATGGTGGGGGGTTATGGTATGGTGTTTACTGATGTCAACGTTGTGAACAGAGGGCCCCATGGTGGGGGGTTATGGTATGGTGTTTACTGATGTCAACGTTGTGAACAGAGTGCCCCATGGTGGGGGGTTATGGTATGGTGTTTACTGATGTCAACGTTGTGAACAGAGAGCCCCATGGTGGGGGGGTTATGGTATGGTGTTTACTGATGTCAACGTTGTGAACAGAGGGCCCCATGGTGGTGGGGGGTTATGGTATGGTGTTTACTGATGTCAACGTTGTGAACAGAGGGCCCCATGGTGGGGGGGTTATGGTATGGTGTTTACTGATGTCAACGTTGTGAACAGAGGGCCCCATGGTGGGGGGTTATGGTATGGTGTTTACTGATGTCAACGTTGTGAACAGAGGGCCCCATGGTGGGGGGTTATGGTATGGTGTTTACTGATGTCAACGTTGTGAACAGAGGGCCCCATGGTGGGGGGGTTGTGAACAGAGGGCCCCATGGTGGGGGGGGTTGTGAATGTCAACGTTGTGAACAGAGGGCCCCATGGTGGAGGGGGTTATGGTATGGTGTTTACTGATGTCAACGTTGTGAACAGAGGGCCCCATGGTGGGGGGGTTATGGTATGGTGTTTACTGATGTCAACGTTGTGAACAGAGAGCCCCATGGTGGGGGGGTTATGGTATGGTGGTTGCCCTGTTATATTGTTGTCCAGTATAGATGGCTCTGGCCCTGTTATATTGTTGTCCAGTATAGAGGGCTCTGACCCTGTTATATTGTTGTCCAGTATAGAGGGCTCTGACCCTGTTATATTGTTGTCCAGTATAGAGGGCTCTGACCCTGTTATATTGTTGTCCAGTATAGAGGGCTCTGGCCCTGTTATATTGTTGTCCAGTATAGAGGGCTCTGGCCCTGTTATATTGTTGTCCAGTATAGAGGGCTCTGACCCTGTTATATTGTTGTCCAGTATAGAGGGCTCTGACCCTGTTATATTGTTGTCCAGTATAGAGGGCTCTGACCCTGTTATATTGTTGTCCAGTATAGAGGGCTCTGGCCCTGTTATATTGTTGTCCAGTATAGAGGGCTCTGACCCTGTTATATTGTTGTCCAGTATAGAGGGCTCTGGCCCTGTTATATTGTTGTCCAGTATAGAGGGCTCTGACCCTGTTATATTGTTGTCCAGTATAGAGGGCTCTGACCCTGTTATATTGTTGTCCAGTATAGAGGGCTCTGACCCTGTTATATTGTTGTCCAGTATAGAGGGCTCTGGCCCTGTTATATTGTTGTCCAGTATAGAGGGCTCTGGCCCTGTTATATTGTTGTCCAGTATAGAGGGCTCTGACCCTGTTATATTGTTGTCCAGTATAGAGGGCTCTGGCCCTGTTATATTGTTGTCCAGTATAGAGGGCTCTGACCCTGTTATATTGTTGTCCAGTATAGAGGGCTCTGACCCTGTTATATTGTTGTCCAGTATAGAGGGCTCTGACCCTGTTATATTGTTGTCCAGTATAGAGGGCTCTGGCCCTGTTATATTGTTGTCCAGTATAGAGGGTTCTGGCCCTGTTATATTGTTGTCCAGTATAGAGGGCTCTGACCCTGTTATATTGTTGTCCAGTATTGAGGGCTCTGACCCTGTTATATTGTTGTCCAGTATAGAGGGCTCTGACCCTGTTATATTGGCTCTGACCCTGCCTGTCACAATGAGACGTACTCAATTCTAAGCACATACTGTACTCTGTCATACTGTGTATTTCTGCTAGCTTGTCCCCTTTAATCTCTGCAGCATATGGTACTGCAAGCCTTGGGGAGCGAAAGAGGGAGGGAGGGGTGCTGGCTTTCAGCCGAGAGGAAACAAATATGACAGGCTAGGAGTCTTCTCTGTAGCCTGTCAGAATCTGTACTGTCTGTCTGTCTGTCCCGGCCCGTCCGTCCGTCTCCAGTACCTTCTAGTTCAGGTGTAGTTGTCTTTCTAGTTCAGGTGTAGTTGTCTGTCTAGTCCAGGTATAGTTGTCTTTCTAGTTCAGGTGTAGTTGTCTGTCTAGTCCAGGTATAGTTGTCTGTCTAGTTCAGGTGTAGTTGCCATACTTGTTCAGGTGTAGTTGTCTGTCTAGTTCAGGTATAGTTGTCTGTCTAGTTCAGGTGTAGTTGTCTGTCTAGTCCAGGTGTAGTTGCCTGTCTAGTCCAGGTGTAGTTGTCTGTCTAGTTCAGGTGTAGTTGTCTGTCTCGTTCAGGTGTAGTTGCCTGTCTAGTTCAGGTGTAGTTGCCTGTCTAGTTCAGGTGTATAGTTGCCTGTCTAGTTCAGGTGTAGTTGCATGTCTAGTTCAGGTGTAGTTGTCTGTCTAGTTCAGGTGTAGTTGCCTGTCTAGTTCAGGTGTAGTTGCCTGTCTAGTTCAGGTGTAGTTGTATCTCTAGTTCAGGTGTAGTTGCCTGTCTAGTTCAGGCGTAGTTGCCTGTCTAGTTCAGGTGTAGTTGCCTGTCTATTTCAGGTGTAGTTGCCTGTCTAGTTCAGGTGTAGTTGCCTGTCTAGTTCAGGTGTAGTTGTCTCTCTAGTTCAGGTGTAGTTGCCTGTCTAGTTCAGGTGTAGTTGCCTGTCTAGTTCAGGTGTAGTTGCCTGTCTAGTTCAGGTGTAGTTGCATGTCTAGTTCAGGTGTAGTTGCCTGTCTAGTTCAGGTGTTGTTGCCTGTCTAGTTCAGGTGTAGTTTCCTGTCTAGTTCAGGTGTAGTTGTCTCTCTAGTTCAGGTGTAGTTGCCTGTCTAGTTCAGGTGTAGTTGCCTGTCTAGTTCAGGTGTAGTTGCCTGTCTAGTTCAGATGTAGTTGCCTGTCTAGTTCAGGTGTAGTTGTCTGTCTAGTTCAGGTGTAGTTGTCTGTCTAGTTCAGGTGTAGTTGTCTGTCTAGTTCAGGTGTAGTTGTCTGTCTAGTTCAGGTGTAGTTGCCTGTCTAGTCCAGGTGTAGTTGTCTGTCTAGTTCAGGTGTAGTTGTCTGTCTCGTTCAGGTGTAGTTGCCTGTCTAGTTCAGGTGTAGTTGCCTGTCTAGTTCAGGTGTAGTTGCCTGTCTAGTTCAGGTGTAGTTGCATGTCTAGTTCAGGTGTAGTTGTCTGTCTAGTTCAGGTGTAGTTGCCTGTCTAGTTCAGGTGTAGTTGCCTGTCTAGTTCAGGTGTAGTTGTATCTCTAGTTCAGGTGTAGTTGCCTGTCTAGTTCAGGCGTAGTTGCCTGTCTAGTTCAGGTGTAGTTGCCTGTCTAGTTCAGGTGTAGTTGCCTGTCTAGTTCAGGTGTAGTTGCCTGTCTAGTTCAGGTGTAGTTGTCTCTCTAGTTCAGGTGTAGTTGCCTGTCTAGTTCAGGTGTAGTTGCCTGTCTAGTTCAGGTGTAGTTGCCTGTCTAGTTCAGGTGTAGTTGCCTGTCTAGTTCAGGTGTAGTTGTCTGTCTAGTTCAGGTGTAGTTGTCTGTCTAGTTCAGGTGTAGTTGCCTGTCTAGTTCAGGTGTAGTTGCCTGTCTAGTTCAGGTGTAGTTGCCTGTCTAGTTCAGGTGTAGTTGCATGTCTAGTTCAGGTGTAGTTGTCTGTCTAGTTCAGGTGTAGTTGCCTGTCTAGTTCAGGTGTAGTTGCCTGTCTAGTTCAGGTGTAGTTGTCTCTCTAGTTCAGGTGTAGTTGCCTGTCTAGTTCAGGTGTAGTTGCCTGTCTAGTTCAGGTGTAGTTGCCTGTCTAGTTCAGGTGTAGTTGCCTGTCTAGTTCAGGTGTAGTTGCCTGTCTAGTTCAGGTGTAGTTGTCTCTCTAGTTCAGGTGTAGTTGCATGTCTAGTTCAGGTGTAGTTGCCTGTCTAGTTCAGGTGTAGTTGTCTGTCTAGTTCAGGTGTAGTTGCCTGTCTAGTTCAGGTGTAGTTGCCTGTCTAGTTCAGGTGTAGTTGCCTGTCTAGTTCAGGTGTAGTTGCCTGTCTAGTTCAGGTGTAGTTGCCTGTCTAGTTCAGGTGTAGTTGTCTGTCTAGTTCAGGTGTAGTTGCCTGTCTAGTTCAGGTGTAGTTGCCTGTCTAGTTCAGGTGTAGTTGCATGTCTAGTTCAGGTGTAGTTGCCTGTCTAGTTCAGGTGTAGTTGTCTGTCTAGTTCAGGTGTAGTTGTCTGTCTAGTTCAGGTGTAGTTGCCTGTCTAGTTCAGGTGTAGTTGCCTGTCTAGTTCAGGTGTAGTTGTCTGTCTAGTTCAGGTGTAGTTGCATGTCTAGTTCAGGTGTAGTTGCCTGTCTAGTTCAGGTGTAGTTGCCATTCTTGTTCAGGTGTAGTTGCCTGTCTAGTTCAGGTCTAGTTGTCTGTCTAGTTCAGGTGTAGTTGTATCTCTAGTTCAGGTGTAGTTGCCTGTCTAGTTCAGTTGTAGTTGCATGTCTAGTTCAGGTGTAGTTGCCTGTCTAGTTCAGGTGTTGTTGCCTGTCTAGTTCAGGTGTAGTTGCCTGTCTAGTTCAGGTGTAGTTGTCTGTCTAGTTCAGGTGTAGTTGTCTGTCTAGTTCAGGTGTAGTAGTCTGTCTAGTTCAGGTGTAGTTGTCTGTCTAGTTCAGGTGTAGTTGCCTGTCTAGTTCAGGTGTAGTTGTCTGTCTAGTTCAGGTGTAGTTGTCTGTCTAGTTCAGGTGTAGTTGCCTGTCTAGTTCAGGTGTAGTTGCCTGTCTAGTTCAGGTGTAGTTGCATGTCTAGTTCAGGTGTAGTTGCCTGTCTAGTTCAGGTGTAGTTGGCTGTCTTGTTCAGGTGTAGTTGCCTGTCTAGTTCAGGTGTAGTTGCCTGTCTAGTTCAGGTGTAGTTGTCTGTCTAGTTCAGGTGTAGTTGCATGTCTAGTTCAGGTGTAGTTGCCTGTCTAGTTCAGGTGTAGTTGCATGTCTAGTTCAGGTGTAGTTGTCTGTCTAGTTCAGGTGTAGTTGTCTGTCTAGTTCAGGTGTAGTTGTCTGTCTAGTTCAGGTGTAGTTGCCTGTCTAGTTCAGGTGTAGTTGTCTGTCTAGTTCAGGTGTAGTTGCCTGTCTAGTTCAGGTGTAGTTGTCTGTCTAGTTCAGGTGTAGTTGCCTGTCTAGTTCAGGTGTAGTTGTCTCTCTAGTTCAGGTGTAGTTGCCTGTCTAGTTCAGGTGTACTTGCCTGTCTAGTTCAGGTGTAGTTGCATGTCTAGTTCAGGTGTAGTTGCCTGTCTAGTTCAGGTGTAGTTGGCTGTCTTGTTCAGGTGTAGTTGCCTGTCTAGTTCAGGTGTAGTTGCCTGTCTAGTTCAGGTGTAGTTGTCTGTCTAGTTCAGGTGTAGTTGCCTGTCTAGTTCAGGTGTAGTTGCCTGTCTAGTTCAGGTGTAGTTGTCTGTCTAGTTCAGGTGTAGTTGTCTGTCTAGTTCAGGTGTAGTTGTCTGTCTAGTTCAGGTGTAGTTGCCTGTCTAGTTCAGGTGTAGTTGTCTGTCTAGTTCAGGTGTAGTTGCCTGTCTAGTTCAGGTGTAGTTGCCTGTCTAGTTCAGGTGTAGTTGCCTGACTAGTTCAGGTTTAGTTGTCTCTCTAGTTCAGGTGTAGTTGTCTGTCTAGTTCAGGTGTACTTGCCTGTCTAGTTCAGGTGTAGTTGCCTGTCTAGTTCACGTGTAGTTGCCTGGAAGTAGAATAGTATAATTCCCAGTGAGGCTGATGCGGAGGCAAACTGCTGTGACAACCAGCTCTCACAGTCTCACGTCAGAATTAGACGTTCCTACTAGGTGTTTCTAACGTCAAATTTTCAAAGGTGTTTAAACATCAAATTTAAAAAGTATTTAAGGTTAAGGTCAGGCATTAACGGCGAATAAATAAATACATAACTTTATATCACTGGATTCGAACATATAACCTTTGAATTCGGAGGCAGTTGCTTAAGGTAACAGTGCTCACTGTAGCCCTTTGTGGCTGCTTTCCACTTAATCTGCCGACGTACTCATGGATGTACGTCGAATACTGACTTGTATCACGAGTGACCTGGCTGGCTGTGAAGCCCTCTAGAGGTAGGGAGAGAGCTACTCTAGCTGAATAATGTAATATTTTCTCTCTCTCGTTCACTCTCGTTCTTGCTCTTCCTCTCGTTCTCTCCCTCTCGTTCTCTCTCTCCCTCCAGTTCTCTCCCTCTCGTTCTCTCTCCCTCTCGTTCTCTCTCCCTCTCGTTCTCTCTCCCTCTCGTTCTCTCTCCCTCTCGTTATTTCTCCCTCTCGTTATTTCTCTCTCTCTCGTTCTCTCTCTCTCGTTCTCTCTCCCTCTCGTTCTTTCTCCCTCTCGTTCTTTCCCGTTCTCTCTCTCTCGTTCTCTCTCTCTCTCGTTCTTTCTCTCTCGTTCTTTCTCCCTCTCCTTCTCGCTCTCTCGTTCTTTCTCTCTCGTTCTCTCTCTCTCTCTCTCTCTCCTGCTGTGTAAAATAGGAGAGAGTAAATCGGTCTATGTCCTCCCTGGACTAAATGTCTTGTCAGAAATTGTTATAATCAATGTCAAGTACAGGATGCCTGTGATGCCTTGCTATTTGTTATAAAACTGCTACAGTACTTTAATTAGGTGCTCACAATGTGCTACTCTATAATAACTACAACTCGCCATTAAATTGAATGAATTCCAGGTCATTTAAAAGCTTTTCTAGTAGTTCTATAGCTGTGTAATAATGAGACTCTACTCTCTCTTTCAGGACAGTTCCATATTCTATAGTTCTAAGGTTCCACATTCTATAGTTCTAAGGTTCCATATTCTATAGTTCTAGGGTTCCACATTCTATAGTTCTAAGGTAGGTTCCATATTCTATAGTTCTTAGGTTCCATATCCCAACATGTTCCTACTCATCCATAGAACATGAGCCAATCAACACCAGCTGCTAGTTAAACATAACAGAACAGAAGACAGGCAATGTGGTGTTGCGCGCTCTCTCTGTGTGTGTGTGTGTGTGTGTGTGTGTGTGTGTGTGTGTGTGTGTGTGTGTGTGTGTGTGTGTGTGTGTGTGTGTGTGTGTGTGTGTGTGTGTGTGTGTGTGTGTGTGTGTGTGTGTGTGTGTGTGTGTGTGAGTGAGTGAGAGGCAGAACAGTGGAAAAAATAACAGAATTGGTCTGACTGTAAACGCAGCCATAGAAAGCTATCCTAGAGAAAAGCCAAGATGACAGATGGATAGAATTATAGAGAGAAATAGAAAAGAGAGAGAGAAGACAACGAGAAAGATAGAGGAGGGAGGGAAGGGAAGGAGAGAAAGCATTAGCAGCAAGACTTGTTACCACAAGAAAAGGGCAACCAGTGAAGAACAAACACCATTGTAAATACACCCCATATTTATGTTAATTTATTTTCCCTTTTGTACTTTAACCATTTGCACATCGTTACAACACTGTATATAGACATAATATGACATTTGAAATGTCTTTATTCTTTTGGAACTTTTGTGAGTGCAACGTTTACTGTTAATTCTTTAGTGTTCATTTCACTTTTGTTTATTATCTATTTCACTTGTTTTGGCAATGTAAACATATGTTTGCCATGCCAATAAAGGCCCTTAAATTGAATTTGAGTGAGAGAGAACGAGGTATGCTGTTCATCGACTACAGCTCAGCATTTAACACCATAGTACCCTCCAAACTCCTCATCAAGCTGGAGACCCTGGGTCTCGACCCCGTCCTGTGCAACTGGGTCCTGGACTTCCTGACGGGCCGCCCCCAGGTGGTGAGGGTAGGTAACAACATCTCCACCTCGCTGATCCTCAACACTTGAGCCCCACAAGGGTGCGTTCTGAGCCCTCTCCTGTACTCCCTGTTCACCCATGACTGCGTGGCCACGCACGCCTCCAACTCAATCATCAAGTTTGCGGACGACACTACAGTGGTAGGCTTGATTACCAACAACGACGAGACGGCCTACAGGGAGGAGGTGAGGGCCCTCGGAGTGTGGTGTCAGGAAAATAACCTCACACTCAACGTCAACAAAACAAAGGAGATGATTGTGGACTTCAGGAAACAGCAGAGGGAGCACCTCCCTATCCACATCGATGGAACAGTAGTGGAGTGGGTAGTACGTTTTAAGTTCCTCGGCGTACACATCACGGACAAACTGAATTGGTCCACCCACACAGACAGCATCGTGAAGAAGGCGCAGCAGCGCCTCTTCAACCCCGAAATTCGGCTTGTCACCAAAAACACTCACCGCCTAGTACGGCAACTGCTCCGCCCACAACCGTAAGCCTCTCCAGAGGGTAGTGAGGTCTGCACAACGCATCACCGGGGCAAACTACCTGCCCTCCAGGACACCTACACCACCCGATGTCACATGAAGGCCATAAAGATCATCAAGGACAACAACCCCCGAGCCACTGCCTGTTCACCCCGCTATCATCCAGAAGGCGAGGTCAGTACAGGTGCATCAAAGCAGGGAACGAGAGACTGAAAAACAGCTTCTATCTCAAGACCATCAGACTGTTAAACAGCCACCACTAACATTGAGTGGCTGCTGCCAACACACTGACTCAACTCCAGCCACTTTAATAATGGGAATTGATAGAAATGGATGTAAAATATATCACTAGCCACTTGAAACAATGCTACTTAATATAATGTTTACATACCCTACATTATTCATCTCATATGTATATGTATATACTGTACTCTATATCATCTACTGCATCTTTATGTAATACATGTATCACTAGCCACTTTAAACAATGCCACTTTGTTTACATACCCTACATTACTCATCTCATATGTATATACTGCACTCGATACCATCTACTGCATTTTGCGGAATTGCTGTCCACAAAACAACGGAATTGCTGTCCACAAAACAATGGAATTGCTGTCCACAAAACAACGGAATTGCTGTCCACAAAACAACGGAATTGCTGTCCCTGTTAAACAACTATCAGCCTCCTATCCCTGTTAAACAGCCAATTATCAGCCTCCTATCCCTGTTAAACAGCCAACTATCAGGAATTATCTATCCACAAACAGCCAATTATCATTCCTGTTCTGTTAAACAGCCAATTATCAGCCTCCTATCTCTGTTAAACAACAATTATCAGCCTCCTATCCATGTTAAACAACCAATTATCAGCCTCCTATCTCTGTTAAACAGCCAATTATCAGCCTCCTATCCCTGTTAAACAGCCAATTATCAGCCTCCTATCCCTGTTAAACAACCAATTATCATTGCTATCCCTGTTAAACAACCAATTATCAGCATCCTATCCCCACAACAGCCAATTATCAGCTCCTATCCATGTTAAACAGCCAATTATCAGCCTCCTATCCCTGTTAAACAGCCAACTATCAGCCTCCTATCCCTGTTAAACAGCCAATATCAGCCTCCTATCCATGTTAAACAGCCAATTATCAGCCTCCTATCCCTGTTAAACAGCCAAAATTATCAGAATTCCTATCCCACAAAACAATGGAATTCAGCCTCCTGTCCACAAAACAGCCAATTATCAGCCTCCTATCCCTGTTAAACAGCCAATTATCATGGAATTCCTATCTCTGTTAAACAAAATTATCAGCCTCCTATCCCTGTTAAACATAATTATCAGCCTCCTATCCCTGTTAAACAGCCAATTATCAGCCTCCTATCTATCCATGTTAAACAACCAATTATCAGCCTCCTATCCCTGTTAAACAGCCAACGGATCAGCCTCCTATCTCTGTTAAACAGCCAATTATCAGGAATTATCCCTGTTAAACAACCAATTATCAGCCTCCTATCCCTGTAAAACAGCCAATTATCAGCCTCCTATCCCTGTTAAACAGCCAATTATCAGCCTCCTATCTCTGTTAAACAGCCAATTATCAGCCTCCTATCTCTGTTAAACAGCCAATTATCAGCCTCCTATTCTCTGTTAAACAGCCAATTATCAGCCTCCTATCTCTGTTAAACAGCCAATTATCAGCCTCCTATCTCTGTTAAACAGCCAATTATCAGCCTCCTATCCCTGTTAAACAGCCAATTATCAGCCTCCTATCTCTGTTAAAAAGCCAATTATCAGCCTCCTATCCCTGTTAAACAGCCAATTATCAGCCTCCTATCTCTGTTAAACAGCCATTATCAGCCTCTATCTATCCATGTTAAACAACCAATTATCAGCCTCCTATCCCTGTTAAACAGCCAATTATCAGCCTCCTATCTCTGTTAAACAGCCAATTATCAGCCTCCTATCCCTGTTAAACAGCACTATCAGCCTCTATCTATCCATGTTAAACAACCAATTATCAGCCTCCTATCCCTGTTAAACAGCCAATTATCAGCTCTATCCTATCCCTGTTAAACAGCCAATTATCAGCCTCCTATCCATGTTAAACAGCCAATTATCAGCCTCCTATCCCTGTTAAACAGCCATTATCAGCCTCCTATCCCTCTTAAACAGCCAATTATCAGCCTCCTATCCCTGTTAAACAGCCAATCATCAGCCTCCTATCCCTGTTAAACAACCAATTATCAGCCTCCTATCCCTGTTAAACAACCAATTATCAGCCTCCTATCTCTGTTAAACAGCCAATTATCAGCCTCCTATCTCTGTTAAACAACCAATTATCAGCCTCCTATCTCTGTTAAACAGCCAATTATCAGCCTCCGATCTCTGTTAAACAGCCAATTATCAGCCTCCTATCCCTGTTAAGCAGCCAATTATCAGCCTCCTATCCCTGTTAAGCAGCCAATTATCAGCCTCCTATCCCTGTTAAACAGCCAATTATCAGCCTCCTATCCCTGTTAAACAGACAATTATCAGCCTCCTATCCCTGTTAAACAGCCAATTATCAGCCTCCTATCTCTGTTAAACAGCCAATTATCAGCCTCCTATCCCTGTTAAACAACCAATTATCAGCCTCCTATCTCTGTTAAACAGCCAATTATCAGCCTCCTATCTATCCCTGTTAAACAGCCAATTATCAGCCTCCTATCCATGTTAAACAACCAATTATCAGCATCCTATTCTGTTAAACAGCCAATTATCAGCCTCCTATCCATGTTAAACAACCAATTATCAGCCTCCTATCCCTGTTAAACAACCAATTATCAGCCTCCTATCCCTGTTAAACAGCCAATTATCAGCCTCCTATCCCTGTTAAACAGCCAATTATAAGCCTCCTATCTCTGTTAAACAACCAATTATCAGCCTCCTATCTCTGTTAAACAGCCAATTATCAGCCTCCTATCCATGTTAAACAGCCAATTATCAGCCTCCTATCTCTGTTAAACAGCCAATTATCAGCCTCCTATCTCTGTTAAACAGCCAATTATCAGCCTCCTATCCCTGTTAAACAGCCAATTATCAGCCTCCTATCCCTGTTAAACAGCCAATTATCAGCCTCCTATCTATCCCTGTTAAACAACCAATTATCAGCCTCCTATCCCTGTTAAACAGCCAATTATCAGCCTCCTATCCCTGTTAAACAGCCAATTATCAGCCTCCTATCCCTGTTAAACAGCCAATTATCAGCCTCCTATCCCTGTTAAACAACCAATTATCAGCCTCCTATCCATGTTAAACAGCCAATTATCAGCCTCCTATCCCTGTTAAACAACCAATTATCAGCCTCCTATCCCTGTTAAACAGCCAATTATCAGCCTCCTATCCCTGTTAAACAACCAATTATCAGCCTCCTATCTATCCATGTTAAACAACCAATTATCAGCCTCCTATCCCTGTTAAACAACCAATTATCAGCCTCCTATCTATCCATGTTAAACAACCAATTATCAGCCTCCTATCCCTGTTAAACAGCCAATTATCAGCCTCCTATCCCTGTTAAACAGCCAATTATCAGCCTCCTATCCCTGTTAAACAACCAATTATCAGCCTCCTATCTCTGTTAAACAGCCAATTATCAGCCTCCTATCCCTGTTAAACAGCCAATTATCAGCCTCCTATCCCTGTTAAACAACCAATTATCAGCCTCCTATCCCTGTTAAACAGCCAATTATCAGCCTCCTATCCCTGTTAAACAACCAATTATCAGCCTCCTATCCCTGTTAAACAACCAATTATCAGCCTCCTATCCCTGTTAAACAGCCAATTATCAGCCTCCTATCCCTGTTAAACAGCCAATTATCAGCCTCCTATCTCTGTTAAACAACCAATTATCAGCCTCCTATCTCTGTTAAACAGCCAATTATCAGCCTCCTATCCCTGTTAAACAGCCAATTATCAGCCTCCTATCTCTGTTAAACAGCCAATTATCAGCCTCCTATCCCTGTTAAACAACCAATTATCAGCCTCCTATCCCTGTTAAACAGCCAATTATCAGCCTCCTATCCCTGTTAAACAACCAATTATCAGCCTCCTATCTATCCATGTTAAACAACCAATTATCAGCCTCCTATCCCTGTTAAACAGCCAATTATCAGCCTCCTATCCCTGTTAAACAGCCAATTATCAGCCTCCTATCCCTGTTAAACAGCCAATTATCAGCCTCCTATCCCTGTTAAACAGCCAATTATCAGCCTCCTATCCCTGTTAAACAGCCAATTATCAGCCTCCTATCCCTGTTAAACAGCCAATTATCAGCCTCCTATCCCTGTTAAACAGCCAATTATCAGCCTCCTATCCCTGTTAAACAACCAATTATCAGCCTCCTATCCCTGTTAAACAACCAATTATCAGCCTCCTATCCATGTTAAACAACCAATTATCAGCCTCCTATCTATCCCTGTTAAACAACCAATTATCAGCCTCCTATCCCTGTTAAACAGCCAATTAGCAGCCTCCTATCCATGTTAAACAACCAATTATCAGCCTCCTATCCCTGTTAAACAGCCAATTATCAGCCTCCTATCCCTGTTAAACAGCCAATTATCAGCCTCCTATCCATGTTAAACAGCCAATTATCAGCCTCCTATCCCTGTTAAACAACCAATTATCAGCCTCCTATCCCTGTTAAACAGCCAATTATCAGCCTCCTATCTCTGTTAAACAGCCAATTATCAGCCTCCTATCCCTGTTAAACAGCCAATTATCAGCCTCCTATCTCTGTTAAACAACCAATTATCAGCCTCCTATCCCTGTTAAACAACCAATTATCAGCCTCCTATCTCTGTTAAACAGCCAATTATCAGCCTCCTATCTCTGTTAAACAACCAATTATCAGCCTCCTATCCCTGTTAAACAGCCAATTATCAGCCTCCTATCCCTGTTAAACAGCCAATTATCAGCCTCCTATCCCTGTTAAACAACCAATTATCAGCCTCCTATCCCTGTTAAACAGCCAATTATCAGCCTCCTATCCCTGTTAAACAGCCAATTATCAGCCTCCTATCCCTGTTGTTAAACAGCCAATTATCAGCCTCCTATCCCTGTTAAACAGCCAATTATCAGCCTCCTATCCCTGTTAAACAGCCAATTATCAGCCTCCTATCCCTGTTAAACAGCCAATTATCAGCCTCCTATCTCTGTTAAACAGCCAATTATCAGCCTCCTATCCCTGTTAAACAGCCAATTATCAGCCTCCTATCCCTGTTAAACAACCAATTATCAGCCTCCTATCCATGTTAAACAGCCAATTATCAGCCTCCTATCCCTGTTAAACAACCAATTATCAGCCTCCTATCCCTGTTAAACAGCCAATTATCAGCCTCCTATCCCTGTTAAACAGCCAATTATCAGCCTCCTATCCCTGTTAAACAGCCAATTATCAGCCTCCTATCCCTGTTAAACAGCCAATTATCAGCATCCTATCCATGTTAAACAACCAATTATCAGCCTCCTATCTATCCCTGTTAAACAACCAATTATCAGCCTCCTATCCATGTTAAACAGCCAATTATCAGCCTCCTATCCATGTTAAACAGCCAATTATCAGCCTCCTATCCATGTTAAACAGCCAATTATCAGCCTCCTATCCCTGTTAAACAACCAATTATCAGCCTCCTATCTCTGTTAAACAACCAATTATCAGCCTCCTATCCCTGTTAAACAACCAATTATCAGCCTCCTATCTATCCCTGTTAAACAGCCAATTATCAGCCTCCTATCTATCCCTGTTAAACAGCCAATTATCAGCCTCCTATCCCTGTTAAACAGCCAATTATCAGCCTCCTATCTATCCATGTTAAACAACCAATTATCAGCCTCCTATCTATCCCTGTTAAACAGCCAATTATCAGCCTCCTATCCCTGTTAAACAGCCAATTATCAGCCTCCTATCCCTGTTAAACAACCAATTATCAGCCTCCTATGTCTGTTAAACAGCTAATTATCAGCCTCCTATCCTGTTAAACAGCCAATTATCAGCCTCCTATCCTGTTAAACAGCCAATTATCAGCCTCCTATCCTGTTAAACAACCAATTATCAGCCTCCTATCCCTGTTAAACAGCCAATTATCAGCCTCCTATCCCTGTTAAACAACCAATTATCAGCCTCCTATTATGTTAAACAACCAATTATCAGCCTCCTATCCATGTTAAACAGCCAATTATCAGCCTCCTATCCCTGTTAAACAGCCAATTATCAGCCTCCTATCCTGTTAAACAGCCAATTATCAGCCTCCTATCCCTGTTAAACAGCCAATTATCAGCCTCCTATCCCTGTTAAACAACCAATTATCAGCCTCCTATCCCTGTTAAACAGCCAATTATCAGCCTCCTATCCATGTTAAACAGCCAATTATCAGCCTCCTATCTATCCCTGTTAAACAGCCAATTATCAGCCTCCTATCCATGTTAAACAGCCAATTATCAGCCTCTATCTATCCCTGTTAAACAGCCAATTATCAGCCTCTATCTATCCCTGTTAAACAGCCAATTATCAGCCTCCTATCCCTGTTAAACAGCCAATTATCAGCCTCCTATCCTGTTAAACAGCCAATTATCAGCCTCCTATCCCTGTTAAACAGCCAATTATCAGCCTCCTATCCCTGTTAAACAGCCAATTATCAGCCTCCTATCCCTGTTAAACAGCCAATTATCAGCCTCCTATCCCTGTTAAACAGCCAATTATCAGCCTCCTATCCCTGTTAAACAGCCAATTATCAGCCTCTATCCCTGTTAAACAACCAATTATCAGCCTCCTATCCCTGTTAAACAACCAATTATCAGCCTCCTATCCCTGTTAAACAACCAATTATCAGCCTCCTATCCCTGTTAAACAACCAATTATCAGCCTCCTATCCCTGTTAAACAACCAATTATCAGCCTCCTATCTCTGTTAAACAGACAATTATCAGCCTCCTATCCCTGTTAAACAACCAATTATCAGCCTCCTATCCCTGTTAAACAGCCAATTATCAGCCTCCTATCTCTGTTAAACAACCAATTATCAGCCTCTATCTATCCCTGTTAAACAACCAATTATCAGCCTCCTATCTCTGTTAAACAGCCAATTATCAGCCTCCTATCCCTGTTAAACAACCAATTATCAGCCTCCTATCCCTGTTAAACAGCCAATTATCAGCCTCCTATCCCTGTTAAACAGCCAATTATCAGCCTCCTATCCTGTTAAACAGCCAATTATCAGCCTCCTATCCCTGTTAAACAGCCAATTATCAGCCTCCTATCCCTGTTAAACAGCCAATTATCCCTCCTATCCTGTTAAACAGCCAATTATCAGCCTCCTATCCCTGTTAAACAGCCAATTATCAGCCTCCTATCCCTGTTAAACAGCCAATTATCAGCCTCCTATCCCTGTTAAACAGCCAATTATCAGCCTCCTATCCCTGTTAAACAACCAATTATCAGCCTCCTATCCATGTTAAACAGCCAATTATCAGCCTCCTATCTATCCCTGTTAAACAACCAATTATCAGCCTCCTATCCTGTTAAACAGCCAATTATCAGCCTCCTATCCCTGTTAAACAGCCAATTATCAGCCTCCTATCCCTGTTAAACAGCCAATTATCAGCCTCCTATCCCTGTTAAACAGCCAATTATCAGCCTCCTATCCATGTTAAACAGCCAATTATCAGCCTCCTATCTATCCCTGTTAAACAACCAATTATCAGCCTCCTATCCATGTTAAACAGCCAATTATCAGCCTCCTATCCCATGTTAAACAGCCAATTATCAGCCTCCTATCCTGTTAAACAGCCAATTATCAGCCTCCTATCCCTGTTAAACAACCAATTATCAGCCTCCTATCCATGTTAAACAACCAATTATCAGCCTCCTATCTCTGTTAAACAACCAATTATCAGCCTCCTATCCTGTTAAACAACCAATTATCAGCCTCCTATCCCTGTTAAACAGCCAATTATCAGCCTCCTATCCATGTTAAACAGCCAATTATCAGCCTCCTATCCCTGTTAAACAGCCAATTATCAGCCTCCTATCCATGTTAAACAGCCAATTATCAGCCTCCTATCTATCCCTGTTAAACAGCCAATTATCAGCCTCCTATCTATCCCTGTTAAACAACCAATTATCAGCCTCCTATCCCTGTTAAACAGCCAATTATCAGCCTCCTATCCCTGTTAAACAAGCCAATTATCAGCCTCCTATCCTGTTAAACAGCCAATTATCAGCCTCCTATCCTGTTAAACAGCCAATTATCAGCCTCAGTTAAACAGCCAATTATCAGCCTCCTATCCCTGTTAAACAACCAATTATCAGCCTCCTATCCCTGTTAAACAGCCAATTATCAGCCTCCTATCCCTGTTAAACAACCAATTATCAGCCTCCTATCCCTGTTAAACAACCAATTATCAGCCTCCTATCCATGTTAAACAACCAATTATCAGCCTCCTATCCATGTTAAACAACCAATTATCAGCCTCCTATCCCTGTTAAACAACCAATTATCAGCCTCCTATCCCTGTTAAACAGCCAATTATCAGCCTCCTATCCCTGTTAAACAACCAATTATCAGCATCCTATCCATGTTAAACAACCAATTATCAGCCTCCTATCCCTGTTAAACAACCAATTATCAGCCTCCTATCCCTGTTAAACAACCAATTATCAGCCTCCTATCTCTGTTAAACAGCCAATTATCAGCCTCCTATCCCTGTTAAACAGCCAATTATCAGCCTCCTATCCCTGTTAAACAGCCAATTATCAGCCTCCTATCCCTGTTAAACAGCCAATTATCAGCCTCCTATCCCTGTTAAACAGCCAATTATCAGCCTCCTATCCCTGTTAAACAGCCAATTATCAGCCTCCTATCTCTGTTAAACAGCCAATTATCAGCCTCCTATCCCTGTTAAACAGCCAATTATCAGCCTCCTATCCCTGTTAAACAGCCAATTATCAGCCTCCTATCCATGTTAAACAGCCAATTATCAGCCTCCTATCTCTGTTAAACAGCCATTATCAGCCTCTGTTAAACAACCAATTATCAGCCTCCTATCCCTGTTAAACAGCCAATTATCAGCCTCCTATCCCTGTTAAACAACCAATTATCAGCCTCCTATCCATGTTAAACAGCCAATTATCAGCCTCCTATCCCTGTTAAACAGCCAATTATCAGCCTCCTATCCCTGTTAAACAGCCAATTATCAGCCTCCTATCCTGTTAAACAACCAATTATCAGCCTCCTATCCCTGTTAAACAGCCAATTATCAGCCTCCTATCCCTGTTAAACAACCAATTATCAGCCTCCTATCCCTGTTAAACAACCAATTATCAGCCTCCTATCCTGTTAAACAGCCAATTATCAGCCTCCTATCCCTGTTAAACAACCAATTATCAGCCTCCTATCCCTGTTAAACAACCAATTATCAGCCTCCTATCCCTGTTAAACAGCCAATTATCAGCCTCCTATCCATGTTAAACAACCAATTATCAGCCTCCTACCTATCCATGTTAAACAACCAATTATCAGCCTCCTATCCCTGTTAAACAACCAATTATCAGCCTCCTATCTATCCATGTTAAACAACCAATTATCAGCCTCCTATCCCTGTTAAACAGCCAATTATCAGCCTCCTATCCCTGTTAAACAACCAATTATCAGCCTCCTATCCCTGTTAAACAGCCAATTATCAGCCTCCTATCCCTGTTAAACAGCCAATTATCAGCCTCCTATCCCTGTTAAACAGCCAATTATCAGCCTCCTATCCCTGTTAAACAGCCAATTATCAGCCTCCTATCCCTGTTAAACAGCCAATTATCAGCCTCCTATCCCTGTTAAACAGCCAATTATCAGCCTCCTATCTCTGTTAAACAGCCAATTATCAGCCTATCTATCCCTGTTAAACAGCCAATTATCAGCCTCCTATCCTGTTAAACAGCCAATTATCAGCCTCCTATCCCTGTTAAACAACCAATTATCAGCCTCCTATCCTGTTAAACAGCCAATTATCAGCCTCCTATCTATCCCAGTTAAACAACCAATTATCTATCCTGTTAAACAGCCAATTATCAGCCTCCTATCCCTGTTAAACAGCCAATTATCAGCCTCCTATCCCTGTTAAACAGCCAATTATCAGCCTCCTATCCCTGTTAAACAGCCAATTATCAGCCTCCTATCCCTGTTAAACAGCCAATTATCAGCCTCCTATCCATGTTAAACAGCCAATTATCAGCCTCCTATCTCTGTTAAACAGCCAATTATCAGCCTCCTATCTCTGTTAAACAGCCAATTATCAGCCTCCTATCCCTGTTAAACAACCAATTATCAGCCTCCTATCCATGTTAAACAACCAATTATCAGCCTCCTATCCATGTTAAACAGCCAATTATCAGCCTCCTATCTCTGTTAAACAGCCAATTATCAGCCTCCTATCCCTGTTAAACAGCCAATTATCAGCCTCCTATCCCTGTTAAACAGCCAATTATCAGCCTCTATCTATCCTGTTAAACAACCAATTATCAGCCTCCTATCCCTGTTAAACAGCCAATTATCAGCCTCCTATCCCTGTTAAACACCAATTATCAGCCTCCTATCCCTGTTAAACAGCCAATTATCAGCCTCCTATCCCTGTTAAACAGCCAATTATCAGCCTCCTATCCCTGTTAAACAGCCAATTATCAGCCTCCTATCCTGTTAAACAGCCAATTATCAGCCTCCTATCCCTGTTAAACAGCCAATTATCAGCCTCCTATCCCTGTTAAACAGCCAATTATCAGCCTCCTATCCCTGTTAAACAGCCAATTATCAGCCTCCTATCCTGTTAAACAGCCAATTATCAGCCTCCTATCTATCCCTGTTAAACAACCAATTATCAGCCTCCTATCCCTGTTAAACAGCCAATTATCAGCCTCCTATCCCTGTTAAACAGCCAATTATCAGCCTCCTATCCCTGTTAAACAGCCAATTATCAGCCTCCTATCCCTGTTAAACAGCCAATTATCAGCCTCCTATCCATGTTAAACAGCCAATTATCAGCCTCCTATCTATCCATGTTAAACAACCAATTATCAGCCTCCTATCCCTGTTAAACAGCCAATTATCAGCCTCCTATCCATGTTAAACAGCCAATTATCAGCCTCCTATCCATGTTAAACAGCCAATTATCAGCCTCCTATCCCTGTTAAACAACCAATTATCAGCCTCCTATCCTGTTAAACAACCAATTATCAGCCTCCTATCCCTGTTAAACAGCCAATTATCAGCCTCCTATCTGTTAAACAGCCAATTATCAGCCTCCTATCCCTGTTAAACAGCCAATTATCAGCCTCCTATCCTGTTAAACAGCCAATTATCAGCCTCTATCTATCCCTGTTAAACAGCCAATTATCAGCCTCCTATCTATCCCTGTTAAACAACCAATTATCAGCCTCCTATCCCTGTTAAACAGCCAATTATCAGCCTCCTATCCCTGTTAAACAACCAATTATCAGCCTCCTATCCCTGTTAAACAACCAATTATCAGCCTCCTATCCCTGTTAAACAGCCAATTATCAGCCTCCTATCCCTGTTAAACAGCCAATTATCAGCCTCCTATCCCTGTTAAACAACCAATTATCAGCCTCCTATCCCTGTTAAACAGCCAATTATCAGCCTCCTATCCCTGTTAAACAACCAATTATCAGCCTCCTATCCCTGTTAAACAACCAATTATCAGCCTCCTATCCCTGTTAAACAACCAATTATCAGCCTCCTATCCCTGTTAAACAACCAATTATCAGCCTCCTATCCCTGTTAAACAACCAATTATCAGCCTCCTATCTCTGTTAAACAGCCAATTATCAGCCTCCTATCCCTGTTAAACAACCAATTATCAGCCTCCTATCCCTGTTAAACAGCCAATTATCAGCCTCCTATCTCTGTTAAACAACCAATTATCAGCCTCCTATCCCTGTTAAACAACCAATTATCAGCCTCCTATCTCTGTTAAACAGCCAATTATCAGCCTCCTATCCCTGTTAAACAACCAATTATCAGCCTCCTATCCCTGTTAAACAGCCAATTATCAGCCTCCTATCCCTGTTAAACAGCCAATTATCAGCCTCCTATCCCTGTTAAACAGCCAATTATCAGCCTCCTATCCCTGTTAAACAACCAATTATCAGCCTCCTATCCCTGTTAAACAGCCAATTATCAGCCTCCTATCCCTGTTAAACAGCCAATTATCAGCCTCCTATCCCTGTTAAACAACCAATTATCAGCCTCCTATCCCTGTTAAACAGCCAATTATCAGCCTCCTATCCCTGTTAAACAGCCAATTATCAGCCTCCTATCCATGTTAAACAGCCAATTATCAGCCTCCTATCCCTGTTAAACAGCCAATTATCAGCCTCCTATCCTGTTAAACAACCAATTATCAGCCTCCTATCCCTGTTAAACAGCCAATTATCAGCCTCCTATCCCTGTTAAACAGCCAATTATCAGCCTCCTATCCTGTTAAACAGCCAATTATCAGCCTCCTATCCCTGTTCCAATTATCATCTATCCCTGTTAAACAGCCAATTATCAGCCTCCTATCCCTGTTAAACAGCCAATTATCAGCCTCCCTATCCCTGTTAAACAGCCAATTATCAGCCTCCTATCCCTGTTAAACAACCAATTATCAGCCTCCTATCCCTGTTAAACAGCCAATTATCAGCCTCCTATCCCTGTTAAACAGCCAATTATCAGCCTCCTATCCCTGTTAAACAGCCAATTATCAGCCTCCTATCCTGTTAAACAACCAATTATCAGCCTCCTATCCCTGTTAAACAACCAATTATCAGCCTCCTATCCCTGTTAAACAACCAATTATCAGCCTCCTATCCCTGTTAAACAGCCAATTATCAGCCTCCTATCCCTGTTAAACAGCCAATTATCAGCCTCCTATCCTGTTAAACAACCAATTATCAGCCTCCTATCCTGTTAAACAGCCAATTATCAGCCTCCAGTCCTGTTAAACTATCCCTGTTAAACAACCAATTATCAGCCTCCTATCCCTGTTAAACAACCAATTATCAGCCTCCTATCCTGTTAAACAACCAATTATCAGCCTCCTATCCCTGTTAAACAACCAATTATCAGCCTCCTATCCCTGTTAAACAACCAATTATCAGCCTCCTATCCCTGTTAAACAACCAATTATCAGCCTCCTATCCCTGTTAAACAACCAATTATCAGCCTCCTATCCTGTTAAACAGCCAATTATCAGCCTCCTATCCCTGTTAAACAACCAATTATCAGCCTCCTATCCCTGTTAAACAGCCAATTATCAGCCTCCTATCCCTGTTAAACAGCCAATTATCAGCCTCCTATCCCTGTTAAACAGCCAATTATCAGCCTCCTATCCCTGTTAAACAGCCAATTATCAGCCTCCTATCCCTGTTAAACAGCCAATTATCAGCCTCCTATCCTGTTAAACAGCCAATTATCAGCCTCCTATCTCTGTTAAACAGCCAATTATCAGCCTCTATCTATCCCTGTTAAACAGCCAATTATCAGCCTCCTATCCCTGTTAAACAGCCAATTATCAGCCTCCTATCCCTGTTAAACAGCCAATTATCAGCCTCCTATCCCTGTTAAACAGCCAATTATCAGCCTCCTATCCCTGTTAAACAGCCAATTATCAGCCTCCTATCCTGTTAAACAGCCAATTATCAGCCTCCTATCCCTGTTAAACAGCCAATTATCAGCCTCCTATCCCTGTTAAACAGCCAATTATCAGCCTCCTATCCCTGTTAAACAGCCAATTATCAGCCTCCTATCCCTGTTAAACAGCCAATTATCAGCCTCCTATCCCTGTTAAACAGCCAATTATCAGCCTCCTATCTCTGTTAAACAACCAATTATCAGCCTCCTATCCTGTTAAACAACCAATTATCAGCCTCCTATCCCTGTTAAACAGCCAATTATCAGCCTCCTATCCCTGTTAAACAGCCAATTATCAGCCTCTATCCCTGTTAAACAGCCAATTATCAGCCTCCTATCCTGTTAAACAGCCAATTATCAGCCTCCTATCCTGTTAAACAGCCAATTATCAGCCTCCTATCCCTGTTAAACAGCCAATTATCAGCCTCCTATCCCTGTTAAACAACCAATTATCAGCCTCCTATCCCTATCCCTGTTAAACAGCCAATTATCAGCCTCCTATCCCTGTTAAACAGCCAATTATCAGCCTCCTATCCCTGTTAAACAGCCAATTATCAGCCTCCTATCCCTGTTAAACAGCCAATTATCAGCCTCCTATCCCTGTTAAACAGCCAATTATCAGCCTCCTATCCTGTTAAACAGCCAATTATCAGCCTCCTATCCCTGTTAAACAGCCAATTATCAGCCTCCTATCTCTGTTAAACAACCAATTATCAGCCTCCTATCCCTGTTAAACAACCAATTATCAGCCTCCTATCCCTGTTAAACAACCAATTATCAGCCTCCTATCCCTGTTAAACAACCAATTATCAGCCTCCTATCCCTGTTAAACAGCCAATTATCAGCCTCCTATCCCTGTTAAACAGCCAATTATCAGCCTCCTATCCCTGTTAAACAACCAATTATCAGCCTCCTATCCCTGTTAAACAACCAATTATCAGCCTCCTATCCCTGTTAAACAGCCAATTATCAGCCTCCTATCCCTGTTAAACAGCCAATTATCAGCCTCCTATCCCTGTTAAACAGCCAATTATCAGCCTCCTATCCCTGTTAAACAACCAATTATCAGCCTCCTATCCCTGTTAAACAGCCAATTATCAGCCTCCTATCCCTGTTAAACAGCCAATTATCAGCCTCCTATCTCTGTTAAACAGCCAATTATCAGCCTCCTATCTCCAATTATCAGCCTCCTATCCCTGTTAAACAGCCAATTATCAGCCTCCTATCCCTGTTAAACAACCAATTATCAGCCTCCTATCCCTGTTAAACAGCCAATTATCAGCCTCCTATCCCTGTTAAACAGCCAATTATCAGCCTCCTATCCCTGTTAAACAGCCAATTATCAGCCTCCTATCCCTGTTAAACAGCCAATTATCAGCCTGTTAAACAGCCAATTATCAGCCTCCTATCCCTGTTAAACAACCAATTATCAGCCTCCTATCCCTGTTAAACAACCAATTATCAGCCTCCTATCCCTGTTAAACAGCCAATTATCAGCCAGCCCTATCCCTGTTAAACAGCCAATTATCAGCCTCCTATCCCTGTTAAACAGCCAATTATCAGCCTCCTATCCCTGTTAAACAGCCAATTATCAGCCTCCTATCCCTGTTAAACAGCCAATTATCAGCCTCCTATCCTGTTAAACAGCCAATTATCAGCCTCCTATCCCTGTTAAACAGCCAATTATCAGCCTCCTATCCCTGTTAAACAGCCAATTATCAGCCTCCTATCCATGTTAAACAACCAATTATCAGCCTCCTATCCCTGTTAAACAGCCAATTATCAGCCTCCTATCCTGTTAAACAACCAATTATCAGCCTCCTATCCCTGTTAAACAGCCAATTATCAGCCTCCTATCCCTGTTAAACAGCCAATTATCAGCCTCCTATCCTGTTAAACAACCAATTATCAGCCTCCTATCCTGTTAAACAGCCAATTATCAGCCTCCTATCCCTGTTAAACAACCAATTATCAGCCTCTATCCCTGTTAAACAACCAATTATCAGCCTCCTATCCCTGTTAAACAGCCAATTATCAGCCTCCTATCCCTGTTAAACAGCCAATTATCAGCCTCCTATCCCTGTTAAACAGCCAATTATCAGCCTCCTATCTCTGTTAAACAGCCAATTATCAGCCTCCTATCCCTGTTAAACAGCCAATTATCAGCCTCCTATCCCTGTTAAACAGCCAATTATCAGCCTCCTATCCCTGTTAAACAACCAATTATCAGCCTCCTATCCCTGTTAAACAACCAATTATCAGCCTCCTATCTCTGTTAAACAGCCAATTATCAGCCTCCTATCCCTGTTAAACAACCAATTATCAGCCTCCTATCCATGTTAAACAGCCAATTATCAGCCTCCTATCTCTGTTAAACAACCAATTATCAGCCTCCTATCCCTGTTAAACAGCCAATTATCAGCCTCCTATCCCTGTTAAACAACCAATTATCAGCCTCCTATCCCTGTTAAACAGCCAATTATCAGCCTCCTATCCCTGTTAAACAACCAATTATCAGCCTCCTATCCCTGTTAAACAGCCAATTATCAGCCTCCTATCCCTGTTAAACAACCAATTATCAGCCTCCTATCCCTGTTAAACAGCCAATTATCAGCCTCCTATCCCTGTTAAACAGCCAATTATCAGCCTCCTATCCCTGTTAAACAACCAATTATCAGCCTCCTATCCCTGTTAAACAGCCAATTATCAGCCTCCTATCCCTGTTAAACAACCAATTATCAGCCTCCTATCCCTGTTAAACAGCCAATTATCAGCCTCCTATCCCTGTTAAACAGCCAATTATCAGCCTCTATCCCTGTTAAACAACCAATTATCAGCCTCCTATCCCTGTTAAACAGCCAATTATCAGCCTCCTATCCCTGTTAAACAGCCAATTATCAGCCTCCTAATGTTAAACAGCCAATTATCAGCCTCCTATCCCTGTTAAACAGCCCAATTATCAGCCTCCTATCCCTGTTAAACAGCCAATTATCAGCCTCCTATCTCTGTTAAACAGCCAATTATCAGCCTCCTATCCCTGTTAAACAGCCAATTATCAGCCTCCTATCCCTGTTAAACAACCAATTATCAGCCTCCTATCCCTGTTAAACAGCCAATTATCAGCCTCCTATCCCTGTTAAACAGCCAATTATCAGCCTCCTATCCCTGTTAAACAGCCAATTATCAGCCTCCTATCCCTGTTAAACAACCAATTATCAGCCTCCTATCCCTGTTAAACAGCCAATTATCAGCCTCCTATCCCTGTTAAACAGCCAATTATCAGCCTCCTATCTCTGTTAAACAGCCAATTATCAGCCTCATATCCCTGTTAAACAGCCAATTATCAGCCTCCTATCCCTGTTAAACAACCAATTATCAGCCTCCTATCCCTGTTAAACAGCCAATTATCAGCCTGTTAAACAACCAATTATCAGCCTCCTATCCCTGTTAAACAACCAATTATCAGCCTCCTATCCCTGTTAAACAACCAATTATCAGCCTCCTATCCCTGTTAAACAACCAATTATCAGCCTCCTATCCCTGTTAAACAACCAATTATCAGCCTCCTATCTCTGTTAAACAGCCAATTATCAGCCTCCTATCCCTGTTAAACAACCAATTATCAGCCTCCTATCCCTGTTAAACAACCAATTATCAGCCTCCTATCTCTGTTAAACAGCCAATTATCAGCCTCCTATCTCCTGTTAAACAACCAATTATCAGCCTCCTATCTCTGTTAAACAGCCAATTATCAGCCTCCTATCCCTGTTAAACAACCAATTATCAGCCTCCTATCTCTGTTAAACAGCCAATTATCAGCCTCCTATCCTGTTAAACAACCAATTATCAGCCTCCTATCCTCTGTTAAACAGCCAATTATCAGCCTCCTATCCCTGTTAAACAACCAATTATCAGCCTCCTATCCTGTTAAACAGCCAATTATCAGCCTCCTATCCTGTTAAACAGCCAATTATCAGCCTCCTATCCCTGTTAAACAACCAATTATCAGCCTCCTATCCCTGTTAAACAGCCAATTATCAGCCTCCTATCCCTGTTAAACAGCCAATTATCAGCCTCCTATCCCTGTTAAACAGCCAATTATCAGCCTCCTATCCCTGTTAAACAGCCAATTATCAGCCTCCTATCTCTGTTAAACAACCAATTATCAGCCTCCTATCCCTGTTAAACAGCCAATTATCAGCCTCCTATCCCTGTTAAACAGCCAATTATCAGCCTCCTATCCCTGTTAAACAGCCAATTATCAGCCTCCTATCCCTGTTAAACAGCCAATTATCAGCCTCCTATCCCTGTTAAACAGCCAATTATCAGCCTCCTATCCCTGTTAAACAACCAATTATCAGCCTCCTATCCCTGTTAAACAGCCAATTATCAGCCTCCTATCCCTGTTAAACAACCAATTATCAGCCTCCTATCCCTGTTAAACAGCCAATTATCAGCCTCCTATCCCTGTTAAACAACCAATTATCAGCCTCCTATCCCTGTTAAACAGCCAATTATCAGCCTCCTATCCCTGTTAAACAGCCAATTATCAGCCTCCTATCCCTGTTAAACAGCCAATTATCAGCCTCCTATCCCTGTTAAACAGCCAATTATCAGCCTCCTATCCCTGTTAAACAACCAATTATCAGCCTCCTATCCCTGTTAAACAGCCAATTATCAGCCTCCTATCCCTGTTAAACAGCCAATTATCAGCCTCCTATCCCTGTTAAACAGCCAATTATCAGCCTCCTATCTCTGTTAAACAGCCAATTATCAGCCTCCTATCCCTGTTAAACAGCCAATTATCAGCCTCCTATCCCTGTTAAACAGCCAATTATCAGCCTCCTATCCCTGTTAAACAACCAATTATCAGCCTCTATCTATCCCTGTTAAACAGCCAATTATCAGCCTCCTATCCCTGTTAAACAGCCAATTATCAGCCTCCTATCCCTGTTAAACAACCAATTATCAGCCTCCTATCCCTGTTAAACAGCCAATTATCAGCCTCCTATCCCTGTTAAACAACCAATTATCAGCCTCCTATCCCTGTTAAACAGCCAATTATCAGCCTCCTATCCTGTTAAACAGCCAATTATCAGCCTCCTATCCCTGTTAAACAACCAATTATCAGCCTCCTATCCCTGTTAAACAGCCAATTATCAGCCTCCTATCTCTGTTAAACAGCCAATTATCAGCCTCCTATCCCTGTTAAACAGCCAATTATCAGCCTCCTATCCCTGTTAAACAACCAATTATCAGCCTCCTATCCCTGTTAAACAACCAATTATCAGCCTCCTATCCCTGTTAAACAACCAATTATCAGCCTCCTATCTCTGTTAAACAACCAATTATCAGCCTCCTATCCCTGTTAAACAACCAATTATCAGCCTCCTATCCCTGTTAAACAACCAATTATCAGCCTCCTATCCCTGTTAAACAGCCAATTATCAGCCTCCTATCCATGTTAAACAGCCAATTATCAGCCTCCTATCCCTGTTAAACAGCCAATTATCAGCCTCCTATCCCTGTTAAACAAGCCAATTATCAGCCTCCTATCCCTGTTAAACAGCCAATTATCAGCCTCCTATCCCTGTTAAACAACCAATTATCAGCCTCCTATCCATGTTAAACAGCCAATTATCAGCCTCCTATCTCTGTTAAACAACCAATTATCAGCCTCCTATCCCAATTATCAGCCTCCTATCCCTGTTAAACAGCCAATTATCAGCCTCCTATCTCTGTTAAACAACCAATTATCAGCCTCCTATCCCTGTTAAACAGCCAATTATCAGCCTCCTATCCCTGTTAAACAGCCAATTATCAGCCTCCTATCCATGTTAAACAGCCAATTATCAGCCTCCTATCCCTGTTAAACAACCAATTATCAGCCTCCTATCCCTGTTAAACAGCCAATTATCAGCCTCCTATCCATGTTAAACAGCCAATTATCAGCCTCCTATCCCTGTTAAACAACCAATTATCAGCCTCCTATCCCTGTTAAACAACCAATTATCAGCCTCCTATCCCTGTTAAACAGCCAATTATCAGCATCCTATCCATGTTAAACAACCAATTATCAGCCTCCTATCTATCCATGTTAAACAGCCAATTATCAGCCTCCTATCCCTGTTAAACAGCCAATTATCAGCCTCCTATCCTGTTAAACAGCCAATTATCAGCCTCCTATCCTGTTAAACAGCCAATTATCAGCCTCCTATCCCTGTTAAACAACCAATTATCAGCCTCCTATCTCTGTTAAACAGCCAATTATCAGCCTCCTATCCCTGTTAAACAACCAATTATCAGCCTCCTATCCCTGTTAAACAGCCAATTATCAGCCTCCTATCCAATTATCAGCCTCCTATCCCTGTTAAACAGCCAATTATCAGCCTCCTATCCCTGTTAAACAACCAATTATCAGCCTCCTATCCCTGTTAAACAGCCAATTATCAGCCTCCTATCCCTGTTAAACAACCAATTATCAGCCTCCTATCTCTGTTAAACAGCCAATTATCAGCCTCCTATCCCTGTTAAACAACCAATTATCAGCCTCCTATCCCTGTTAAACAACCAATTATCAGCCTCCTATCCCTGTTAAACAGCCAATTATCAGCCTCCTATCCCTGTTAAACAACCAATTATCAGCCTCCTATCCCTGTTAAACAGCCAATTATCAGCCTCCTATCCCTGTTAAACAGCCAATTATCAGCCTCCTATCCCTGTTAAACAACCAATTATCAGCCTCCTATCCTGTTAAACAGCCAATTATCAGCCTCCTATCCCTGTTAAACAACCAATTATCAGCCTCCTATCCCTGTTAAACAGCCAATTATCAGCCTCCTATCCCTGTTAAACAACCAATTATCAGCCTCCTATCCCTGTTAAACAACCAATTATCAGCCTCCTATCCCTGTTAAACAACCAATTATCAGCCTCCTATCCCTGTTAAACAGCCAATTATCAGCCTCCTATCCCTGTTAAACAGCCAATTATCAGCCTCCTATCCCTGTTAAACAACCAATTATCAGCCTCCTATCTATCCATGTTAAACAACCAATTATCAGCCTCCTATCCCTGTTAAACAACCAATTATCAGCCTCCTATCCCTGTTAAACAACCAATTATCAGCCTCCTATCCCTGTTAAACAGCCAATTATCAGCCTCCTATCCCTGTTAAACAGCCAATTATCAGCCTCCTATCCCTGTTAAACAGCCAATTATCAGCCTCCTATCCCTGTTAAACAGCCAATTATCAGCCTCCTATCCCTGTTAAACAACCAATTATCAGCCTCCTATCCCTGTTAAACAGCCAATTATCAGCCTCCTATCCCTGTTAAACAACCAATTATCAGCCTCCTATCCCTGTTAAACAACCAATTATCAGCCTCCTATCCCTGTTAAACAGCCAATTATCAGCCTCCTATCCCTGTTAAACAGCCAATTATCAGCCTCCTATCCCTGTTAAACAGCCAATTATCAGCCTCCTATCCCTGTTAAACAGCCAATTATCAGCCTCCTATCCCTGTTAAACAACCAATTATCAGCCTCCTATCCCTGTTAAACAACCAATTATCAGCCTCCTATCCCTGTTAAACAACCAATTATCAGCCTCCTATCCCTGTTAAACAGCCAATTATCAGCCTCCTATCCCTGTTAAACAGCCAATTATCAGCCTCCTATCCCTGTTAAACAGCCAATTATCAGCCTCCTATCCCTGTTAAACAGCCAATTATCAGCCTCCTATCCCTGTTAAACAGCCAATTATCAGCCTCCTATCCCTGTTAAACAGCCAATTATCAGCTCCTATCCCTGTTAAACAGCCAATTATCAGCCTCCTATCTATCCCTGTTAAACAGCCAATTATCAGCCTCCTATCCCTGTTAAACAGCCAATTATCAGCCTCCTATCCCTGTTAAACAGCCAATTATCAGCCTCCTATCCCTGTTAAACAGCCAATTATCAGCCTCCTATCCCTGTTAAACAGCCAATTATCAGCCTCCTATCCCTGTTAAACAACCAATTATCAGCCTCCTATCCCTGTTAAACAGCCAATTATCAGCCTCCTATCCCTGTTAAACAGCCAATTATCAGCCTCCTATCCCTGTTAAACAGCCAATTATCAGCCTCCTATCCCTGTTAAACAACCAATTATCAGCCTCCTATCCCTGTTAAACAGCCAATTATCAGCCTCCTATCTATCCCTGTTAAACAGCCAATTATCAGCCTCCTATCCATGTTAAACAGCCAATTATCAGCCTCCTATCCCTGTTAAACAGCCAATTATCAGCCTCCTATCTCTGTTAAACAACCAATTATCAGCCTCCTATCTCTGTTAAACAGCCAATTATCAGCCTCCTATCCCTGTTAAACAGCCAATTATCAGCCTCCTATCCCTGTTAAACAACCAATTATCAGCCTCCTATCCCATGTTAAACAGCCAATTATCAGCCTCCTATCCCTGTTAAACAACCAATTATCAGCCTCCTATCCATGTTAAACAACCAATTATCAGCCTCCTATCCCTGTTAAACAACCAATTATCAGCCTCCTATCCCTGTTAAACAGCCAATTATCAGCTCCTATCCCTGTTAAACAGCCAATTATCAGCCTCCTATCCATGTTAAACAACCAATTATCAGCCTCCTATCCCTGTTAAACAACCAATTATCAGCCTCCTATCCATGTTAAACAACCAATTATCAGCCTCCTATCCTGTTAAACAACCAATTATCAGCCTCCTATCCCTGTTAAACAACCAATTATCAGCCTCCTGTCCATGTTAAACAACCAATTATCAGCCTCCTATCCATGTTAAACAACCAATTATCAGCCTCCTATCCCTGTTAAACAACCAATTATCAGCCTCCTATCCCTGTTAAACAACCAATTATCAGCCTCCTATCCCTGTTAAACAGCCAATTATCAGCCTCCTATCCCTGTTAAACAACCAATTATCAGCCTCCTATCCCTGTTAAACAACCAATTATCAGCCTCCTATCCCTGTTAAACAACCAATTATCAGCCTCCTATCCCTGTTAAACAACCAATTATCAGCCTCCTATCCCTGTTAAACAGCCAATTATCAGCCTCCTATCCCTGTTAAACAGCCAATTATCAGCCCCTATCCCTGTTAAACAGCCAATTATCAGCCTCCTATCCCTGTTAAACAGCCAATTATCAGCCTCCTATCCCTGTTAAACAACCAATTATCAGCCTCCTATCCCTGTTAAACAGCCAATTATCAGCCTCCTATCCCTGTTAAACAGCCAATTATCAGCCTCCTATCCCTGTTAAACAATTATCAGCCTCCTATCCCTGTTAAACATTATCAGCCTCCTATCCCTGTTAAACAGCCAATTATCAGCCTCCTATCCCTGTTAAACAACCAATTATCAGCCTCCTATCCCTGTTAAACAGCCAATTATCAGCCTCCTATCCCTGTTAAACAACCAATTATCAGCCTCCTATCTCTGTTAAACAGCCAATTATCAGCCTCCTATCCCTGTTAAACAACCAATTATCAGCCTCCTATCCTGTTAAACAGCCAATTATCAGCCTCCTATCCCTGTTAAACAGCCAATTATCAGCCTCCTATCCCTGTTAAACAGCCAATTATCAGCCTCCTATCCCTGTTAAACAGCCAATTATCAGCCTCCTATCCCTGTTAAACAGCCAATTATCAGCCTCCTATCCCTGTTAAACAGCCAATTATCAGCCTCCTATCCCTGTTAAACAGCCAATTATCAGCCTCCTATCCCTGTTAAACAGCCAATTATCAGCCTCCTATCCCTGTTAAACAGCCAATTATCAGCCTCCTATCCCTGTTAAACAGCCAATTATCAGCCTCCTATCCCTGTTAAACAGCCAATTATCAGCCTCCTATCCCTGTTAAACAGCCAATTATCAGCCTCCTATCCCTGTTAAACAGCCAATTATCAGCCTCCTATCCTGTTAAACAACCAATTATCAGCCTCCTATCCCTGTTAAACAGCCAATTATCAGCCTCCTATCCCTGTTAAACAGCCAATTATCAGCCTCTATCCCTGTTAAACAGCCATTATCAGCCTCCTATCCCTGTTAAACAACCAATTATCAGCCTCCTATCCCTGTTAAACAGCCAATTATCAGCCTCCTATCCCTGTTAAACAACCAATTATCAGCCTCCTATCCCTGTTAAACAGCCAATTATCAGCCTCCTATCCCTGTTAAACAGCCAATTATCAGCCTCCTATCCCTGTTAAACAGCCAATTATCAGCCTCCTATCCTGTTAAACAGCCAATTATCAGCCTCCTATCCCTGTTAAACAGCCAATTATCAGCCTCCTATCCCTGTTAAACAGCCAATTATCAGCCTCCTATCCCTGTTAAACAACCAATTATCAGCCCCCTATCCCTGTTAAACAGCCAATTATCAGCCTCCTATCCCTGTTAAACAGCCAATTATCAGCCTCCTATCCATGTTAAACAGCCAATTATCAGCCTCCTATCCCTGTTAAACAGCCAATTATCAGCCTCCTATCCCTGTTAAACAGCCAATTATCAGCATCCTATCCCTGTTAAACAGCCAATTATCAGCCTCCTATCCATGTTAAACAGCCAATTATCAGCCTCCTATCCCTGTTAAACAGCCAATTATCAGCCTCCTATCCCTGTTAAACAGCCAATTATCAGCCTCCTATCCCTGTTAAACAACCAATTATCAGCCTCCTATCCCTGTTAAACAACCAATTATCAGCCTCCTATCCCTGTTAAACAACCAATTATCAGCCTCCTATCCATGTTAAACAACCAATTATCAGCCTCCTATCCCTGTTAAACAGCCAATTATCAGCCTCCTATCCATGTTAAACAACCAATTATCAGCCTCCTATCTATCCATGTTAAACAACCAATTATCAGACTCCTATCCCTGTTAAACAGCCAATTATCAGCCTCCTATCCCTGTTAAACAGCCAATTATCAGCCTCTAACCCTGTTAAACAACCAATTATCAGCCTCCTAAACAGCCAATTATCAGCCTCCTATCCCTGTTAAACAACCAATTATCAGCCTCCTATCCCTGTTAAACAGCCAATTATCAGCCTCCTATCCCTGTTAAACAGCCAATTATCAGCCTCCTATCCCTGTTAAACAACCAATTATCAGCCTCCTATCCCTGTTAAACAACCAATTATCAGCCTCCTATCCCTGTTAAACAGCCAATTATCAGCCTCCTATCTCTGTTAAACAACCAATTATCAGCCTCCTATCCCTGTTAAACAGCCAATTATCAGCCTCCTATCCCTGTTAAACAGCCAATTATCAGCCTCCTATCCCTGTTAAACAACCAATTATCAGCCTCCTATCCCTGTTAAACAGCCAATTATCAGCCTCCTATCCCTGTTAAACAGCCAATTATCAGCCTCCTATCCCTGTTAAACAACCAATTATCAGCCTCCTATCCCTGTTAAACAACCAATTATCAGCCTCCTATCCCTGTTAAACAGCCAATTATCAGCCTCCTATCCCTGTTAAACAACCAATTATCAGCCTCCTATCCATGTTAAACAGCCAATTATCAGCCTCCTATCCCTGTTAAACAGCCAATTATCAGCCTCCTATCCCTGTTAAACAACCAATTATCAGCCTCCTATCCCTGTTAAACAGCCAATTATCAGCCTCCTATCCCTGTTAAACAGCCAATTATCAGCCCCTATCCATGTTAAACAGCCAATTATCAGCCTCCTATCCCTGTTAAACAGCCAATTATCAGCATCCTATCCCTGTTAAACAGCCAATTATCAGCCTCCTATCCATGTTAAACAGCCAATTATCAGCCTCCTATCCCTGTTAAACAGCCAATTATCAGCCTCCTATCCCTGTTAAACAGCCAATTATCAGCCTCCTATCCCTGTTAAACAGCCAATTATCAGCATCCTATCCCTGTTAAACAGCCAATTATCAGCCTCCTATCCCTGTTAAACAGCCAATTATCAGCCTCCCTATCCATGTTAAACAGCCAATTATCAGCCTCCTATCCCTGTTAAACAGCCAATTATCAGCATCCTATCCCTGTTAAACAGCCAATTATCAGCCTCCTATCCATGTTAAACAGCCAATTATCAGCCCCCTATCCCTGTTAAACAACCAATTATCAGCCTCCTATCTCTGTTAAACAGCCAATTATCAGCCTCCTATCTCTGTTAAACAGCCAATTATCAGCCTCCTATCCCTGTTAAACAGCCAATTATCAGCATCCTATCCCTGTTAAACAGCCAATTATCAGCCTCCTATCCTGTTAAACAGCCAATTATCAGCCTCATATCCCTGTTAAACAACCAATTATCAGCCTCCTATCCCTGTTAAACAGCCAATTATCAGCATCCTATCCCTGTTAAACAGCCAATTATCAGCCTCCTATCCCTGTTAAACAACCAATTATCAGCCTCCTATCCCTGTTAAACAGCCAATTATCAGCCTCCTATCCCTGTTAAACAACCAATTATCAGCCTCCTATCCCTGTTAAACAGCCAATTATCAGCCTCCTATCCCTGTTAAACAACCAATTATCAGCCTCCTATCCCTGTTAAACAACCAATTATCAGCCTCCTATCCCTGTTAAACAGCCAATTATCAGCCTCCTATCCCTGTTAAACAGCCAATTATCAGCCTCCTATCCCTGTTAAACAACCAATTATCAGCCTCCTATCCCTGTTAAACAGCCAATTATCAGCCTCCTATCCCTGTTAAACAACCAATTATCAGCCTCCTATCCCTGTTAAACAACCAATTATCAGC
>NC_068435.1:3103121-3118121 GCF_023373465.1 Oncorhynchus keta | reverse complement strand
GCGTCTTGTTGAGGTGGTGTTGGATGGTGGAGCATGGCGTACTCCTTAAAGAAGAGCGTCTTGTTAAGGTGGTGTTGGATGGTGGAGCATGGCGTACTCCTTAAGGAAGAGCGTCTTGTTAAGGTGGTGTTGGATGGTGGAGCATGGCGTACTCCTTAAGGAAGAGCGTCTTGTTGAGGTGGTGTTGGATGGTGGAGCATGGCGTACTCCTTAAGGAAGAGCGTCTTGTTGAGGTGGTGTTGGATGGTGGAGCATGGCGTACTGAAAGAAGAGCGTCTTGTTGAGGTGGTGATGGATGGTGGAGCATGGCGTACTCCTTAAAGAAGAGCGTCTTGTTGATGTGGTGTTGGATGGTTGAGCATGGCGTACTCCTTAAAGAAGAGCGTCTTGTTGAGGTGGTGTTGGATGGTGGAGCATGGCGTACTCCTTAAAGAAGAGCGTCTTGTTGAGGTGGTGTTGGATGGTGGAGCATGGTGTACTCCTTAAAGAAGAGTGTCTTGTTGAGGTGGTGTTGGATGGTGGAGCATGGCGTACTCTTTAAAGAAGAGTGTCTTGTTGAGGTGGTGTTGGATGGTGGAGCATGGCGTACTCTTTAAAGAAGAGTGTCTTGTTGAGGTGGTGTTGGATGGTGGAGCATGGCGTACTCTTTAAAGAAGAGTGTCTTGTTGAGGTGGTGTTGGATGGTGGAGCATGGCGTACTCTTTAAAGAAGAGTGTCTTGTTGAGGTGGTGTTGGATGGTGGAGCATGGCGTACTCTTTAAAGAAGAGTGTCTTGTTGAGGTGGTGTTGGATGGTGGAGCATGGCGTACTCTTTAAAGAAGAGTGTCTTGTTGAGGTGGTGTTGGATGGTGGAGCATGGCGTACTCTTTAAAGAAGAGTGTCTTGTTGAGGTGGTGTTGGATGGTGGAGCATGGCGTACTCTTTAAAGAAGAGTGTCTTGTTGAGGTGGTGTTGGATGGTGGAGCATGGCGTACTCTTTAAAGAAGAGTGTCTTGTTGAGGTGGTGTTGGATGGTGGAGCATGGCGTACTCTTTAAAGAAGAGTGTCTTGTTGAGGTGGTGTTGGATGGTGGAGCATGGCGTACTCTTTAAAGAAGAGTGTCTTGTTGAGGTGGTGTTGGATGGTGGAGCATGGCGTACTCTTTAAAGAAGAGTGTCTTGTTGAGGTGGTGTTGGATGGTGGAGCATGGCGTACTCTTTAAAGAAGAGTGTCTTCTTGAGGTGGTGTTGGATGGTGGAGCATGGCGTACTCTTTAAAGAAGAGTGTCTTGTTGAGGTGGTGTTGGATGGTGGAGCATGGCGTACTCTTTAAAGAAGAGTGTCTTGTTGAGGTGGTGTTGGATGGTGGAGCATGGCGTACTCTTTAAAGAAGAGTGTCTTGTTGAGGTGGTGTTGGATGGTGGAGCATGGCGTACTCCTTAAAGAAGAGCGTCTTGTTGAGGTGGTGTTGGATGGTGGAGCATGGCGTACTCTTTAAAGAAGAGTGTCTTGTTGAGGTGGTGTTGGATGGTGGAGCATGGCGTACTCCTTAAAGGAGAGCATCTTGTTGAGGTGGTGTTGGATGGTGGAGCATGGCGTACTCTTTAAAGAAGAGTGTCTTGTTGAGGTGGTGTTGGATGGTGGAGCATGGCGTACTCCTTAAAGAAGAGCGTCTTGTTGAGGTGGTGTTGGATGGTGGAGCATGGCGTACTCCTTAAAGAAGAGCGTCTTGTTGAGGTGGTGTTGGATGGTGGAGCATGGCGTACTGAAAGAAGAGCGTCTTGTTGAGGTGGTGTTGGATGGTGGAGCATGGCGTACTCTTTAAAGACATGTTTATTCAAGTTATTCAAGCTTATTTCTCCGTCAACAAGGGTTATGATTTTGAACGTACCTCTGTTTATTCCCATATGAGTTACTGGAGCATATGAGTTACTGGAGCATATGAGATATTGGAGCATATGAGTTACTGGAGCATATGAGTTATTGGAGCATATGAGTTACTGGAGCATATGAGATATTGGAGCATATGAGTTACTGGAGCATATGAGATATTGGAGCATATGAGTTACTGGAGCATATGGGTTACTGGAGCATATGAGATATTGGAGCATATGAGTTACTGGAGTATATGAGATATTGGAGCATATGAGTTACTGGAGCATATGAGATATTGGAGCATATGAGTTACTGGAGCATATGAGTTATTGGAGCATATGAGTTAATGGAGCATATGAGTTACTGGAGCATATGAGATATTGGAGCATATGAGTTACTGGAGCATATGAGATATTGGAGCATATGAGTTACTGGAGCATATGAGTTACTGGAGCATATGAGTTACTGGAGCATATGAGTTACTGGAGCATATGAGTTACTGGAGCATATGAGTTATTGGAGCATATGAGTTACTGGAGCATATGAGTTACTGGAGCATATGAGTTACTGGAGCATATGATATATTGGAGCATATGAATTACTGGAGCATATGAGTTACTGGAGCATATGAGATATTGGAGCATATGAGTTACTGGAGCATATGAGATATTGGAGCATATGAGTTACTGGAGCATATGAGTTACTGGAGCATATGAGTTACTGGAGCATATGAGTTACTGGAGCATATGGGTTATTGGAGCATATGAGTTATTGGAGCATATGAGTTACTGGAGCATATGAGTTACTGGAGCATATGAGTTACTGGAGCATATGAGTTACTGGAGCATATGAGTTACTGGAGCGTGAGTTACTGGAGCGTGAGTTACTGGAGCATATGAGTTATTGGAGCATATGAGTTATTGGAGCATATGAGTTATTGGAGCATATGAGTTACTGGAGCATATGAGTTACTGGAGCATATGAGTTGTTGGAGCATATGAGATATTGGAGCATATGAGTTATTGGAGCATATGAGTTACTGGAGCATATGAGTTATTGGAGCATATGAGTTATTGGAGCGTGAGTTACTGGAGCATATGAGTTACTGGAGCATATGAGTTACTGGAGCATATGAGTTAGAGCATATGAGTTATTGGAGCATATGAGATATTGGAGCATATGAGTTATTGGAGCATATGAGTTACTGGAGCATATGAGTTATTGGTGCATATGAGTTATTGGAGCGTGAGTTACTGGAGCATATGAGTTACTGGAGCATATGAGTTACTGGAGCGTGAGTTACTGGAGCATATGAGTTACTGGAGCATATGAGTTACTGGAGCGTGAGTTACTGGAGCATATGAGTTACTGGAGCATATGAGTTAATGGAGCATATGAGATATTGGAGCATATGAGTTACTGGAGCATATGAGTTAATGGAGCATATGAGATATTGGAGCATATGAGTTACTGGAGCATATGAGTTACTGGAGCATATGAGTTACTGGAGCGTGAGTTACTGGAGCATATGAGTTACTGGAGCATATGAGTTACTGGAGAATATGAGTTACTGGAGCATATGAGTTATTGGAGCATATGAGATATTGGAGCATATGAGTTATTGGAGCATATGAGTTACTGGAGCACATGAGTTATTGGAGCATATGAGTTATTGGAGCGTGAGTTACTGGAGCATATGAGTTACTGGAGCATATGAGTTACTGGAGCGTGAGTTACTGGAGCATATGAGTTACTGGAGCATATGAGTTATTGGAGCATATGAGTTAATGGAGCATATGAGTTACTGGAGCATATGAGTTACTGGAGCATATGAGTTACTGGAGCATATGAGTTACTGGAGCATATGAGTTACTGGAGCATATGAGTTACTGGAGCGTGAGTTACTGGAGCATATGAGTTACTGGAGCATATGAGTTACTGGAGCATATGAGTTAATGGAGCATATGAGTTAATGGAGCATATGAGTTACTGGAGCATATGAGTTACTGGAGCATATGAGTTAATGGAGCATATGAGTTAATGGAGCATATGAGTTACTGGAGCATATGAGATATTGGAGCATATGAGTTACTGGAGCATATGAGTTAGTGGAGCATATGAGTTATTGGAGCGTGAGTTACTGGAGCATATGAGTTACTGGAGCATATGAGTTACTGGAGCATATGAGTTAATGGAGCATATGAGTTACTGGAGCATATGAGATATTGGAGCATATGAGTTACTGGAGCATATGAGTTACTGGAGCATATGAGTTATTGGAGCGTGAGTTACTGGAGCATATGAGTTACTGGAGCGTGAGTTACTGGAGCATATGAGTTACTGGAGCATATGAGTTATTGGAGCGTGAGTTACTGGAGCATATGAGATATTGGAGCATATGAGTTACTGGAGCATATGAGTTACTGGAGCATATGAGTTACTGGAGCGTGAGTTACTGGACCATATGAGTTACTGGAGCATATGAGTTAATGGAGCATATGAGTTAATGGAGCATATGAGATATTGGAGCATATGAGTTACTGGAGCATATGAGTTACTGGAGCATATGAGTTACTGGAGCGTGAGTTACTGGAGCATATGAGTTACTGGAGCATATGAGTTAATGGAGCATATGAGTTATTGGAGCATATGAGTTAATGGAGCATATGAGATATTGGAGCATATGAGTTACTGGAGCATATGAGTTACTGGAGCATATGAGTTAATGGAGCGTGAGTTACTGGAGCATATGAGTTACTGGAGCATATGAGTTACTGGAGCATATGAGTTACTGGAGCATATGAGTTATTGGAGCGTGAGTTACTGGAGCATATGAGTTACTGGAGCATATGAGTTACTGGAGCATATGAGTTACTGGAGCATATGAGTTACTGGAGCATATGAGTTATTGGAGCGTGAGTTACTGGAGCATATGAGTTACTGGAGCATATGAGTTATTGGAGCATATGAGTTACTGGAGCATATGAGTTACTGGAGCATATGAGATATTGGAGCATATGAGTTATTGGAGCATATGAGTTATTGGAGCATATGAGTTACTGGAGCATATGAGTTACTGGAGTATATGAGTTACTGGAGCATATGAGTTATTGGAGCATATGAGTTACTGGAGCATATGAGTTACTGGAGCATATGAGTTACTGGAGCATATGAGTTACTGGAGCATATGAGTTACTGGAGCATATGAGTTACTGGAGCATATGAGTTACTGGAGGTTATGAGTTACTGGAGCATATGAGTTACTGGAGCATATGAGTTAATGGAGCATATGAGTTAATGGAGCATATGAGTTACTGGAGCATATGAGTTACTGGAGGTTATGAGTTATTGGAGCATATGAGTTAATGGAGCATATGAGTTACTGGAGCATATGAGTTACTGGAGGTTATGAGTTATTGGAGCATATGAGTTAATGGAGCATATGAGTTACTGGAGCATATGAGTTACTAGAGCATATGAGTTAATGGAGCATATGAGTTACTGTAGCATATGAGTTATTGGAGCATATGAGTTACTGGAGCATATGAGTTATTGGAGCATATGAGTTACTGGAGCATATGAGTTACTGGAGCATATGAGTTACTGGAGCATATGAGTTACTGGAGCATATGAGTTACTGGAGCATATGAGTTAATGGAGCATATGAGTTACTGGAGCATATGAGTTACTGGAGCATATGAGTTACTGGAGCATATGAGTTACTGGAGCATATGAGTTACTGGAGCATATGAGTTACTGGAGGTTATGAGTTACTGGAGCATATGAGTTACTGGAGCATATGAGTTAATGGAGGTTATGAGTTAATGGAGCATATGAGTTACTGGAGCATATGAGTTACTGGAGGTTATGTTGCTTCGGCGACAGGTGTTTGTCTTGGGACTCACCGGAGCAGACTTTGGAGGTATTGTTTAAAGTCAAGTATGACAACAGACTGTGGTTTATGCTAGTACGGGTAGTCAACAGTGTTTTGAGTGTGGGGATGTTGGCCAAAGCGACATGCTTGCCCGAAAAGGGAGAAGGCGGAGGGACGGATGCAGGTGGTCCCTGTAACGCCTAGGCCCACTGATGTAGGGAGAGGTGGGCCGACAGCGGTAGAGCAGCCACAAGCACCTGTTGCTGAGGAACAAGTTATCCGTGTTGAGGGCAAGGAGTAGCAGCTTGTATCAGAGGGGAACATAGCGTCTGTTATGCAGCAGAGAAATAATGTTGTAGGAGGTAAGGATGGATTTGGGGAGCCGCTTCCCCAGATTGGTGAGGAGATGCCCTGTATGAGTGATGAGGTACAGGAGGGGGTTCAGGTGGAGCTAGTCTCCCAGGTAGTGGAGGAGATGCCCTGTATGAGTGATGAGGTACAGGAGGGGGTTCAGGTGGAGCTAGTCTCCTGTATGAGTGATGAGGTACAGGAGGGGGTTCAGGTGGAGCTAGTCTCCCAGGTAGTGGAGGAGATGCCCTGTATGAGTGATGAGGTACAGGAGGGGGTTCAGGTGGAGCTAGTCTCCCAGGTAGTGGAGGAGATGCCCTGTATGAGTGATGAGGTACAGGAGGGGGTTCAGGTGGAGCTAGTCTCCCAGGTAGTGGAGGAGATGCCCTGTATGAGTGATGAGGTACAGGAGGGGGTTCAGGTGGGGCTAGTCTCCCAGGTAGTGGAGGAGATGCCCTGTATGAGTGATGAGGTACAGGAGGGGGTTCAGGTGGAGCTAGTCTCCCAGGTAGTGATGCCCTGTGAGATGGTCTCCCAGTGATGGGTGTCAGGAGGGGTTCAGGTGGGGTGTCTCCCAGGTTGGAGGAGAGGGATGTGAGGGCAGGAGGGGTTCAGGTGGAGCTAGTCTCCCAGGTAGTGAGTGAGATGCCCGGTAACGAGTGATGGGGTGCAAGTGGGGAGTGTTTAGAGGGATGTGGTAGAGGGGAGTCAGGGGTCTGTGGCCTCAGCTGAGGAGGATCAGGCGAAGGATATGGACAAGTCTGTTGATATGATAGCAGCTGGCGACGACTCAATTTACAATCTCGAGGAGGTGAAAGGGTTCCTGGATCAGACTCTTGACGTTGATAAGTTTGTGAGGTCATCGGTGGTGTCACAGAAGACGATGGGGTTAGATCAGTTGAGTGTGAAGAAGCGTTTCCGCTTGAGGAAATGTGTTACTGCTGTCACGGCAACAAGAGGTAGTGGGAAACGTGGTCAGGTTCGGAGACAATTAAAACGACGATCCTTCTGTAGCTCAGTTGGTAGAGCATGGCGCTTGTAACGCCAGGGTAGTGGGTTCGATTCCCGGGACCACCCATACGTAGAATGTATGCACACATGACTGTAAGTCGCTTTGGATAAAAGCGTCTGCTAAATGGCATATATTATTATTATTATATTATGATGATGATGATGATGCCTCATAGGGTGTTTTTTCCCCTCCTATCTGTCTGGTTTCTCCTTCTGTGTTTCCTTTCTCTTTTCTATGTGGCAAATCAACTGCAAGGATCCTTCGTCAACGTAGTCAAACTGGGCGTGATATATAATCGTACGGTACATAGCTAACTCACTTGGATTATATTGGCTTTGAGGCGAGCCTTGCAATTTCGTTTTTCAAAAAGTGGGTGACCGAAACAAAACGGCCACCTTTTACCGAGATGCGATCGACATGAAGATTTTGCGTCACAAAGAGTTTTGAAGAAGGATGTAAGGCAGCTTGTCAAGGGCCCTTATGATGGAAATGGAACAAGACAATGGTCGGCTTGGGGCCAGAGAATGATGATGACTTTGTTGCTGAACTGATCTACAACTATGGAGTGGGAGAATATCGCCTAGGCAACGACTTCCTGGGTTTGACTCTGCAGTCTAGCCAGGCTGTCAGCAATGCTAACCGGCTTGGAGGAGATGCCCTGTATGAGTTGGACCCTCAATGAGGTTGGAACTCAAAACTCTGACTCAAACTCTAGGGAAGAGGGCTCTGGTCTATAGTAGTGTACTATATAGGGAATAGGGCTCTGGTCTAAAGTAGTGCACTATATAGGGAATAGGGCTCTGGTCTATAGTAGTGTACTATATAGGGAATAGGGCTCTGGTCTAAAGTAGTGCACTATATAGGGAATAGGGCTCTGGTCTAAAGTAGTGTACTATATAGGGAAGAGGGCTCTGGTCTATAGTAGTGCACTATATAGGGAAGAGGGCTCTGGTCTAAAGTAGTGCACTATATAGGGAATAGGGCCCTGGTCTAATGTAGTGCACTATATAGGGAATAGGGAATAGGGCTCTGGTCTATAGTAGTGCACTATATAGGGAAGAGGGCTCTGGTCTATAGTAGTGCACTATATAGGGAAGAGGGCTCTGGTCTAAAGTAGTGCACTATATAGGGAATAGGGCTCTGGTCTAAAGTAGTGCACTATATAGGGAATAGGGCTCTGGTCTAAAGTAGTGCACTATATAGGGAATAGGGCTCTGGTCTAAAGTAGTGCACTATATAGGGAATAGGGCTCTGGTCTAAAGTAGTGCACTATATAGGGAATAGGGCTCTGGTCTAAAGTAGTGCACTATATAGGGAATAGGGCTCTGTAGTGCACTATATAGGGAATAGGGCTCTGGTCTAAAGTAGTGCACTATATAGGGAATAGGGCTCTGGTCTAAAGTAGTGCACTATATAGGGAATAGGGCTCTGGTCTATAGTAGTGCACTATATAGGGAATAGGGCTCTGGTCTAAAGTAGTGCACTATATAGGGAATAGGGAATAGGGCTCTGGTCTATAGTAGTGCACTATATAGGGAAGAGGGCCCTGGTCTAATGTAGTGCACTATATAGAGAATAGGGCTCTGGTCTAAAGTAGTGCACTATATAGGGAATAGGGCTCTGGTCTATAGTAGTGCACTATATAGGGAATAGGGCTCTGGTCTAAAGTAGTGCACTATATAGGGAATAGGGCCCTGGTCTAAAGTAGTGCACTATATAGGGAATAGGGCTCTGGTCTATAGTAGTGCACTATATAGGGAATAGGGCTCTGATCTAAAGTAGTGCACTATATAGGGAAGAGGGCTCTGGTCTAAAGTAGTGCACTATATTGGTAATAGGGTTCTGGTCTATAGTAGTGCACTATATAGGGAATAGGGCCCTGGTCTATAGTAGTGCACTATATAGGGAATAGGGCCCTGGTCTAATGTAGTGCACTATATTGGTAATAGGGTTCTGGTCTATAGTAGTGCACTATATAGGGAATAGGGCCCTGGTCTATAGTAGTGCACTATATAGGGAATAGGGCCCTGGTCTAATGTAGTGCACTATATAGGGAATAGGGCTCTGGTCTAAAGTAGTGCACTATATTGGGGATAGGGCTCTGGGTCTATAGTAGTGCACTATATAGGGAATATGGGGCCATTTGGGACACAATCATGAGAGTGAATCAGTGAGTTAAAACTCTGGCCTTTTATCCCAACACAAGACCTGATCGGAAATCAATGCAGGCTCATGTACTCACTCTCTGCAGTCCCTTCAGCATACCCCATTTCATCCTCCTCCTCTTCAACCTAGCAGAGAGAGAGAGAGAGGATGAGAGAGATAGAGAGAGGATGAGAGAGATAGAGAGAGGATGAGAGAGATGGAGAGAATGGTTTTCAATACAATTAAGAAACATTAATTTACAAAACAAATCTGGCGCTAACTAGATGTCTTTTGACAAACGTTTTACAAGAAAAGTGCTGTTGATTTAATAAAACATGCTAATCTGACACTAATCAGACAGACAGACAGACAGACAGACAGACAGACAGACAGACAGACAGACAGACAGACAGACAGACAGACAGACAGACAGCTGATGGCAACATTGGGCACCAGTAGCATTTTGGTCAGTAACCAGTAGCCATTTGGCCAGTAGCCAGTAACCAGTAGTCTTGTGGGCAGTAGCCAGTAACCAGTAGTCTTGTGGGCAGTAGCCAATAACCAGTAGTCTTGTGGGCAGTAGCCAGTAACCAGTAGTCTTGTGGGCAGTAGCCAGTAGTCTTGTGGGCAGTACCCAGTAGTCTTGTGGGCAGTAGCCAATAACCAGTAGTCTTGTGGGCAGTAGCCAGTAACCAGTAGTCTTGTGGGCAGTAGCCAGTAACCAGTAGTCTTGTGGGCAGTAGCCAGTAACCAGTAGTCTTGTGGGCAGTAGCCAGTAACCAGTAGTCTTGTGGGCAGTAGCCAGTAACCAGTAGTCTTGTGGGCAGTAGCCAGTAACCAGTAGTCTTGTTGGCAGTAGCCAGTAACCAGTAGTCTTGTTGGCAGTAGCCAGTAACCAGTAGTCTTGTGGGCAGTAGCCAGTAACCAGTAGTCTTGTGGGCAGTAGCCAGTAACCAGTAGTCTTGTGGGCAGTAGCCAGTAACCAGTAGTCTTGTGGGCAGTAGCCAGTAACCAGTAGTCTTGTGGGCAGCAGCCAGTAACTACATTTACATTTACATTTAAGTCATTTAGCAGACGCTCCTATCCAGAGTGACTTACAAATTGTTGCATTCACCTTATGACATCCAGTAGAACAGTCACTTTACAATAGTGCATCTAAATCTTAAAGGGGGGGGGTGAGAAGGATTACTTATCCTATCCTAGGTATTCCTTAAAGAGGTGGGGTTTCAGGTGTCTCCGGAAGGTGGTGATTGACTCCGCTGTCCTGGCGTCGTGGGGGAGTTTGTTCCACCATTGGGGGGCCAGAGCAGCGAACAGTTTTGACTGGGCTGAGCGGGAACTGTACTTCCTCAGTGGTAGGGAGGCGAGCAGGCCAGAGGTGGATGAACGCAGTGCCCTTGTTTGGGTGTAGGGCCTGATCAGAGCCTGGAGGTACTGAGGTGCCGTTCCCCTCACAGCTCCGTAGGCAAGCACCAGTAGTCTTGTTGGCAGTAGCCAGTAGTCTTGTGGGCAGTAGCCAGTAGTCTTGTGGGCAGTAACCAGTGGTCTTGTGGGCAGTAACCAGTGGACTTGTGGGCAGTAGCCAGTAACCAGTAGTCTTTTGGGCAGTAGCCAGTAACCAGTAGTCTTGTGGGCAGTAGCCAGTAACCAGTAGTCTTGTGGGCAGTAGCCAGTAACAAGTAGTCTTGTGGGCAGTAGCCAGTACCCAGTAGTCTTTTGGGCAGTATCCAGTAGTCTTGTGGGCAGTAACCAGTAGTCTTGTGGGCAGTTGCCAGTAGTCTTCTGGGCAGTAGCCGGTAGTCTTGTGGGCAGTAGCCAGTAGTCTTGTGGGCAGTAGCCGGTAGTCTTGTGGGCAGTAGCCAGTAGTCTTGTGGGCAGTAGTCAGTAGTCTTGTGGCCAGTAGCCAGTAGTCTTGTTGGCAGTAGCCAGTAGTATTGTTGGCAGTAGCCAGTAACCAGTAGTCTTGTGGGCAGTAACCAGTAGTCTTGTGGGCAGGAGCCAGTAACCAGTAGTCTTGTGGGCAGTAACCAGTAACCAGTAGTCTTGTGGGCAGTAGCCAGTAGCCAGTAGTCTTGTGGGCAGTAGCCAGTAGTCTTGTGGGCAGTAGCCAGTAGTCTTGTGGGCAGTAGCCAGTAGTCTTGTTGGCAGTAGCCAGTGCCCAGTAGTCTTGTGGGCAGTAACCAGTAGTCTTGTTGGCAGTAGCCAGTGCCCAGTAGTCTTGTGGGCAGTAACCAGTAGTCTTGTGGGCAGTAGCCAGTAACCAGTAGTCTTGTGGGCAGTAACCAGTAGTCTTGTGGGCAGTAGCCAGTAACCAGTAGTCTTGTGGGCAGTAGCCAGTAGTCTTGTGGGCAGTAGCCAGTAACCAGTAGTCTTGTGGGCAGTAACCAGTAGTCTTGTGGGCAGTAGCAAGTAACCAGTAGTCTTGTGGGCAGTAGCCAGTAACCAGTAGTCTTGTGGGCAGTAGCCAGTAGTCCTTTGGGCAGTAGCCAGTAACCAGTAGTCTTGTGGGCAGTTGCCAGTAACCAGTAGTCTTGTGGGCAGTAGCCAGTAGTCTTGTGGGCAGTAACCAGTAGTCTTGTGGGCAGTAACCAGTAACCAGTAGTCTTGTGGGCAGTAGCCAGTAACCAGTAGTCTTGTGGGCAGTGGGCAGTAGCCAGTAACCAGTAGTCTTGTGGGCAGTAGCCAGTAGTCTTGTGGGCAGTAGCCAGTAACCAGTAGTCTTGTGGGCAGTAGCCAGTAACCAGTAGTCTTGTGGGCAGTAGCCAGTAACCAGTAGTCTTGTGGGCAGTAGCCAGTAACCAGTAGTCTTGTGGGCAGTAGCCAGTAACCAGTAGTCTTGTGGGCAGTAGCCAGTAGTCTTGTGGGCAGTAGCCAGTAACCAGTAGTCTTGTGGGCAGTAACCAGTAGTCTTGTGGGCAGTAGCAAGTAACCAGTAGTCTTGTGGGCAGTAGCCAGTAACCAGTAGTCTTGTGGGCAGTAGCCAGTAGTCCTTTGGGCAGTAGCCAGTAACCAGTAGTCTTGTGGGCAGTTGCCAGTAACCAGTAGTCTTGTGGGCAGTAGCCAGTAGTCTTGTGGGCAGTAACCAGTAGTCTTGTGGGCAGTAACCAGTAACCAGTAGTCTTGTGGGCAGTAGCCAGTAACCAGTAGTCTTGTGGGCAGTGGGCAGTAGCCAGTAACCAGTAGTCTTGTGGGCAGTAGCCAGTAACCAGTAGTCTTGTGGGCAGTAGTAACCAGTAGTCTTGTGGGCAGTAGCCAGTAGTCTTGTGGGCAGTAGCCAGTAACCAGTAGTCTTGTGGGCAGTAACCAGTAGTCTTGTGGGCAGTAGCAAGTAACCAGTAGTTTTGTGGGCAGTAGCCAGTAACCAGTAGTCTTGTGGGCAGTAGCCAGTAGTCCTTTGGGCAGTAGCCAGTAACCAGTAGTCTTGTGGGCAGTTGCCAGTAACCAGTAGTCTTGTGGGCAGTAGCCAGTAACCAGTAGTCTTGTGGGCAGTAGCCAGTAGTCTTGTGGGCAGTAGCCAGTAACCAGTAGTCTTGTGGGCAGTAACCAGTAGTCTTGTGGGCAGTAGCAAGTAACCAGTAGTCTTGTGGGCAGTAGCCAGTAACCAGTAGTCTTGTGGGCAGTAGCCAGTAGTCCTTTGGGCAGTAGCCAGTAACCAGTAGTCTTGTGGGCAGTTGCCAGTAACCAGTAGTCTTGTGGGCAGTAGCCAGTAGTCTTGTGGGCAGTAACCAGTAGTCTTGTGGGCAGTAACCAGTAACCAGTAGTCTTGTGGGCAGTAGCCAGTAACCAGTAGTCTTGTGGGCAGTGGGCAGTAGCCAGTAACCAGTAGTCTTGTGGGCAGTAGCCAGTAACCAGTAGTCTTGTGGGCAGTAGCCAGTAACCAGTAGTCTTGTGGGCAGTAGCCAGTAGTCTTGTGGGCAGTAGCCAGTAACCAGTAGTCTTGTGGGCAGTAACCAGTAGTCTTGTGGGCAGTAGCAAGTAACCAGTAGTTTTGTGGGCAGTAGCCAGTAACCAGTAGTCTTGTGGGCAGTAGCCAGTAGTCCTTTGGGCAGTAGCCAGTAACCAGTAGTCTTGTGGGCAGTAACCAGTAGTCTTGTGGGCAGTAGCAAGTAACCAGTAGTTTTGTGGGCAGTAGCCAGTAACCAGTAGTCTTGTGGGCAGTAGCCAGTAGTCCTTTGGGCAGTAGCCAGTAACCAGTAGTCTTGTGGGCAGTAGCCAGTAACCAGTAGTCTTGTGGGCAGTAGCCAGTAGTCTTGTGGGCAGTAGCCAGTAACCAGTAGTCTTGTGGGCAGTAACCAGTAGTCTTGTGGGCAGTAGCAAGTAACCAGTAGTCTTGTGGGCAGTAGCCAGTAACCAGTAGTCTTGTGGGCAGTAGCCAGTAGTCCTTTGGGCAGTAGCCAGTAACCAGTAGTCTTGTGGGCAGTTGCCAGTAACCAGTAGTCTTGTGGGCAGTAGCCAGTAGTCTTGTGGGCAGTAACCAGTAGTCTTGTGGGCAGTAACCAGTAACCAGTAGTCTTGTGGGCAGTAGCCAGTAACCAGTAGTCTTGTGGGCAGTGGGCAGTAGCCAGTAACCAGTAGTCTTGTGGGCAGTAGCCAGTAACCAGTAGTCTTGTGGGCAGTAGCCAGTAACCAGTAGTCTTGTGGGCAGTAGCCAGTAGTCTTGTGGGCAGTAGCCAGTAACCAGTAGTCTTGTGGGCAGTAACCAGTAGTCTTGTGGGCAGTAGCAAGTAACCAGTAGTTTTGTGGGCAGTAGCCAGTAACCAGTAGTCTTGTGGGCAGTAGCCAGTAGTCCTTTGGGCAGTAGCCAGTAACCAGTAGTCTTGTGGGCAGTAGCCAGTAGTCTTGTGGGCAGTAACCAGTAGTCTTGTGGGCAGTAACCAGTAGTCTTGTGGGCAGTAACCAGTAACCAGTAGTCTTGTGGGCAGTAGCCAGTAACCAGTAGTCTTGTGGGCAGTGGGCAGTAGCCAGTAACCAGTAGTCTTGTGGGCAGTAGCCAGTAACCAGTAGTCTTGTGGGCAGTAGCCAGTAACCAGTAGTCTTGTGGGCAGTAGCCAGTAACCAGTAGTCTTGTGGGCAGTAGCCAGTAACCAGTAGTCTTGTGGGCAGTAGCCAGTAACCAGTAGTCTTGTGGGCAGTAGCCAATAGTCTGAGAATGTTCATAAGAATGGCTTGACGTGACTGAGTGACGAAGTTACAACCCGTAAATAGACCATATAGCGTAATGGGACTACAGGAAGGTGCACTGGTGTAAGAGGAGTTTAATTGGATCTCACTGGGTGTGGTGGTGAGGGGGTGTGGTGGTGAGGTGGTGGTGAGGTGGTTAGGGTGGTGAGGGGGGTTAGGGTGGTGAGGGGGTAGGGTGGTGAGGGGGTAGGGTGGATGTGTGTGAAATCGACTGGGGTGCCAATGATGAGCCAGTTTGTCACGTAAGCCCACCAGCCGGTCTGATGACTCAGGGAGAGAGAGGGAGAGAGAGAGAGAGACAGAGAGAGACGGAGAGGGAGAGAGGGAGGGAGAGGGAGAGGGAGAGAGAGACAGGGAGAGAGAGAGAGAGAGAGAGAGAGAGAGGGAGGGAGAGGGAGGGAGGGAGAGACAGAGATAGGGAGGGAGGGAGAGAGAGGGAGAGACAGGGAGAGAGAGAGAGAGAGGGAGGGAGAGAGCTTCCTTCACAGTAAGAATCAGGTACACAGTATACACAAAAAGACAACACACACACATTCAAATGAAAACACCAGCCAGTTCACACACAAACCAGCCAGTTCACACACAAA
>NC_068435.1:3043121-3098121 GCF_023373465.1 Oncorhynchus keta | reverse complement strand
CTGTCTATAGTCATTATTATGACTACAGCCCTGTCTATAGTCTCATTATTATGACTACAGCCCTGTCTATAGTACCATTATTATGACTACAGCCCTGTCTATAGTATCATTATTATGACTACAGCCCTGTCTATAGTCTCATTATTAAGACTACAGCCCTGTCTATAGTATCATTATTAAGACTACACCACTATCTATTGTCATATTGACCAAATCTGGAAGTCTACCCTATTCCCTATGCCCTACATAGGGCACTACTTTTATCCAGAGCCCAATAGGGCCACATAATGCCACAAAAGTAGTGTGCTAAGTTAAACCTTTATTTAACTAGGCAAGTCAGGTCAGAACAAATGCTTTATTTACAGTGACGGCCTACCAACAGGCAGAAGGCCTCCTGCGGGGACGTGGCCTGGGATTTTAAACATTTAAAATAACATATATAAATATAGGACAAACCACACATCAAGACAAGAGAGACACCACAACACTACATAAAGAGAGACGTAAGACAACAACACAACATGGTAGCAACACAACATGGTAGCAGCACAACATGGTAGCAACACAACATGGCAGCTCAACATGGTAGCAACACAACATGGTAGCAACACAACATGGTAGCAACACAACATGGTAGCAGCACAACATGGTAGCAACACAACATGGTAGCAACACAACATGGTAGCAACACAACATGGTAGCAACACAACATGGCAGCAACACAACATGGTACAAAATTACTGGGCACAGACAACAGCTCCAAGGGCAAGAAGGTAGAGACAACAATACATGTAAATGTATATATAACAGTGTTGCTCTCTCCTTGCCCCATCCTGGACTCGAACCAGGGACCCTCTGGACACAACGACAACTGCCACCCACGAAGCATTGTTATCTGCGACTTCTCAAAAGCTGCGTCTCTTGCAGAACAAGGAAAGCCACTACTTAAAGGCCTCAGACAAAGGAAAGCCACTACTTCAAGGCCTCAGACAAAGGAAAGCCACTACTTAAAGGCCTCAGACAAAGGAAAGCCACTACTTCAAGGCCTCAGACAAAGGAAAGCCACTACTTAAAGGCCTCAGACAAAGGAAAGCCACTACTTCAAAGCCTCAGACAAAGGAAAGCCACTACTTCAAGGCCTCAGACAAAGGAAAGCCACTACTTCAAAGCCTCAGACAAAGGAAAGCCACTACTTAAAGGCCTCAGACAAAGGAAAGCCACTACTTAAAGGCCTCAGACAAAGGAAAGCCACTACTTAAAGGCCTCAGACAAAGGAAAGCCACTACTTAAAGGCCTCAGACAAAGGAAAGCCACTACTTAAAGGCCTCAGACAAAGGAAAGCCACTACTTCAAGACCGATTGACAGGGGTGGAAAGAGTACTGAAATGTCCTACTGCAGTAGAGGTAAAATGACTGACTTTGGACTCTACAAGGTGTCGAAAGTGTACCACAGGGATGCTGGCCCATGTTGACTCCAATGCTTCCCACAGTTGTGTCAAGTTGGCTGGATGCCTTTTTTGGGTGGTGGACCGTTCGTGATACACACGGCAAACTGATACACACGACAAACTGATACACACGACAAACTGATACACACGACAAACTGATACACACGGCAAACTGATACACACGACAAACTGATACACACGGCAAACTGATACACACGACGAACTGATACACACGACAAACTGATACACACGGCAAACTGATACACACGACAAACTGATACACACGACAAACTGATACACACGACAAACTGATACACACGACAAACTGATACACACGGCAAACTGATACACACGACGAACTGATACACACGGCAAACTGATACACACGACAAACTGATACACACGGCAAACTGATACACACGACGAACTGATACACACAGCAAACTGATACACACGACAAACTGATACACACGACAAACTGATACACACGGTGAACTGATACACACGACAAACTGATACACACAGCAAACTGATACACGCGACAAACTGATACACACAGCAAACTGATACACACGACAAACTGATACACACAGCAAACTGATACACACGACGAACTGATACACACAGCAAACTGATACACACGACAAACTGATACACACAGCAAACTGATACACACGGCAAACTGATACACACGGCAAACTGATACACACGACAAACTGATACACACAGCAAACTGATACACACGACGAACTGATACACACAGCAAACTGATACACACGGCAAACTGATACACACGGTGAACTGATACACACAGCAAACTGATACACACGACAAACTGATACACACGACGAACTGATACACACGGCAAACTGATACACACGGCAAACTGATACACACGACAAACTGATACACACGACAAACTGATACACACGACAAACTGATACACACGGCAAACTGATACACACGACAAACTGATACACACGGCAAACTGATACACACGACAAACTGATACACACGACAAACTGATACACACAGCAAACTGATACACACGACAAACTGATACACACGGCAAACTGATACACACGGCAAACTGATACACACGACAAACTGATACACACGGCAAACTGATACACACGGCAAACTGATACACACGACAAACTGATACACACGACAAACTGATACACACGGCAAACTGATACACACGACAAACTGATACACACGACAAACTGATACACACGGCAAACTGATACACACGACAAACTGATACACACGACAAACTGATACACACGACAAACTGATACACACGACAAACTGATACACACGGCAAACTGATACACACGACAAACTGATACACACGGCAAACTGATACACACGACAAACTGATACACACGACAAACTGATACACACGGCAAACTGATACACACGACAAACTGATACACACGGCAAACTGATACACACGACAAACTGATACACACGGTGAACTGATACACACGACAAACTGTTGAACGTGAAATAAAAAACCCAGAAGCGTTGTAGTTCTTGACACAAACTGGTGCCCCTGGTACTTACTACCTCGTTCAAAGTCACTTACAAATATGTGTCCTGCCCATTCACTCGCTGAATGGCACACATACACAATCTATGTCTCAATTGTCTCAAAATCCTTCCGCAACCTGTCTCCTTCCTTTCATCTACAAATTATTTGAAGTGGATTTAACACCTGACATCAATAAGGGATTATAGCTTTCACCTGGATTCACCTGGTCAGTCTATGTCATGGAAAGGTGTTCTTAATGTTTTGTATACTCATGTGTATAGCTTAGGTACACTAACATATTGTGTTCTTAATGTTTTGTATACTCACGTGTATAGCTTAGGTACACTAACATATTGTGTTCTTAATGTTTTGTATACTCACGTGTATAGCTTAGGTACAGTAACATATTGTGTTCTTAATGTTTTGTATACTCACGTGTATAGCTTAGGTACACTAACATATTGTGTTCTTAATGTTTTGTATACTCACGTGTATAGCTTAGGTACACTAACATATTGTGTTCTTAATGTTTTGTATACTCACGTGTATAGCTTAGGTACACTAACATATTGTGTTCTTAATGTTTTGTATACTCACGTGTATAGCTTAGGTACACTAACATATTGTGTTCTTAATGTTTTGTATACTCACGTGTATAGCTTAGGTACAGTAACATATTGTGTTCTTAATGTTTTGTATACTCACGTGTATAGCTTAGGTACACTAACATATTGTGTTCTTAATGTTTTGTATACTCACACGTGTATAGCTTAGGTACACTAACATATTGTGTTCTTAATGTTTTGTATACTCACACGTGTATAGCTTAGGTACACTAACATATTGTGTTCTTAATGTTTTGCACTACTTTAGCCAGAGGTTTATTTAATACTAATGCATAATTCAAGATGGATGGAGGAATAGGATGTTCTGAACAGCTGCAAATGGAGTCTGTTTATGTCCAGGCGTGTTCCAAATGGCACCCTATTCCCCATGGTGCCTTGGTGGTCAAAAGCAGTGCACTACGTAGGGAATAGGTTGCCATTTGGGACAAAGTCCAGGGTGTTTTGAACAGCTGCGAATAGAGTCTGTTATTAGTGGACTGTTGACTCTTATAAAACAAGGCTTTTAGAGAATTAAAATGGTGGAACGTTCTGAACTCTAATGCCATTCAGTCATATGTTGTGTCCAGGAGCACATCTGATATCAGATGGCACACTATACCTTACAGTGGACCACTTTTGGCCAGAGCAACATCATGTCATAACAGTAGTGCACTATGTATGGAATTAGGGTGGAATAGGGCTCTGGTCTAAAGTAGTGCACTATGTAGGGAATTAGGGTGGCATAGGGCTCTGGTCTAAAGTAGTGCACTATGTAGGGAATTAGGGTGGCATAGGGCTCTGGTCTAAAGTAGTGCACTATGTAGGGAATTAGGGTGGCATAGGGCTCTGGTCTAAAGTAGTGCACTATGTAGGGAATTAGGGTGGAATAGCGCTCTGGTCTAAAGTAGTGCACTATGTAGGGAATTAGGGTGGCATAGGGCTCTGGTCTAAAGTAGTGCACTAATGTAGGGAATTAGGGTGGCATAGGGCTCTGGTCTAAAGTAGTGCACTATATAGGGAATTAGGGTGGCATAGGGCTCTGGTCTAAAGTAGTGCACTATGTAGGGAATTAGGGTGGCATAGGGCTCTGGTCTAAAGTAGTGCACTATATAGGGAATTAGGGTGGAATAGGGCTCTGGTCTAAAGTAGTGCACTATGTAGGGAATTAGGGTGGCATAGGGCTCTGGTCTAAAGTAGTGCACTATATAGGGAATTAGGGTGGCATAGGGCTCTGGTCTAAAGTAGTGCACTATGTAGGGAATTAGGGTGGCATAGGGCTCTGGTCTAAAGTAGTGCACTATGTAGGGAATTAGGGTGGAATAGGGCTCTGGTCTAAAGTAGTGCACTATGTAAGGAATTAGGGTGGAATAGGGCTCTGGTCTAAAGTAGTGCACTATGTAGGGAATTAGGGTGGCATAGGGCTCTGGTCTAAAGTAGTGCACTATGTAGGGAATTAGGGTGGCATAGGGCTCTGGTCTAAAGTAGTGCACTATGTAGGGAATTAGGGTGGAATAGCGCTCTGGTCTAAAGTAGTGCACTATGTAGGGAATTAGGGAGTCATAGGGCTCTGGTCTAAAGTAGTGCACTATATAGGGAATTAGGGTGGAATATTTACATTTACATTTACATTTAAGTCATTTAGCAGACGCTCTTATCCATAGCACTCTGGTCTAAAGTAGTGCACTATATAGGGAATAGGGTGGCATAGGGCTCTGGTCTAAAGTAGTGCACTATGCACTATGTAGGGAATTAGGGTGGCATAGGGCTCTGGTCTAAAGTAGTGCACTATATAGGGAATTAGGGTGGAATAGCGCTCTGGTCTAAAGTAGTGCACTATGTAGGGAATTAGGGTGGCATAGGGCTCTGGTCTAAAGTAGTGCACTACGTAGGGAATTAGGGTGGCATAGGGCTCTGGTCTAAAGTAGTGCACTATGTAAGGAATTAGGGTGGAATAGGGCTCTGGTCTAAAGTAGTGCACTATGTAGGGAATTAGGGTGGCATAGGGCTCTGGTCTAAAGTAGTGCACTGTGTAGGGAATTAGGGTGGCATAGGGCTCTGGTCTAAAGTAGTGCACTATATAGGGAATAGGGTGGCATAGGGCTCTGGTCTAAAGTAGTGCACTATATAGGGAATAGGGTGGCATTTGGGACTAAATATAGCCTACTCCTATAAATATAGCCGACTAAATATAGCCGACTCCTATAAATATAGCCGACTCCTATAAATATAGCCGACTCCTATAAATATAGCCTACTCCTATAAATATAGCCGAATATAGATATAGCCTACTCCTATAAATATAGCCTACTACTATAAATATAGCATACTAAATATAGCCTACTCCTATAAATATAGCCTACTCCTATAAATATAGCAGACTCCTATAAATATAGCCGACTCCTATAAATATAGCCGACTCCTATAAATATAGCCGACTAAATATAGCCTACTCCTATAAATATAGCCGAATATAGATATAGCCTACTCCTATAAATATAGCCTACTACTATAAATATAGCATACTAAATATAGCCTACTCCTATAAATATAGCCTACTCCTATAAATATAGCCTACTCCCATAAATATAGCAGACTCCTATAAATATAGCCAACTCCTATAAATATAGCCGACTCCTATAACTATAGCCTACTACTATAAATATAGCATACTAAATATAGCCTACTCCTATAAATATAGCCTACTACTATAAATATAGCATACTAAATATAGCCTACTTGTCACGAGTCCGACCGAGGGTGTTTCCCGGGCGGGTGGCGCTCGGCGGTCGTCATCACCGGCCTATTAGCTGCCACTGATTGTTTTTCCTCTCCCTCCTTGAATGTTTAGTGGTAGCACCTGTTCATGTTTAATTAGTTTGTCTTTATTAGACAGCCGGCCCGCCTGGTTGTTGTGCGGGATTATTTTCATTGTAACCTTCGGCTCTGTTGTAGAGGTACGTGTTTAGTGCCTAGTCGTGTATTTTTCCATTGTATTTTTCCCCTGTGTTTGGGAACGTTACTTTTGTGAGCACCCTGTGGTGCGTTGGTGCTAGTAAAGACGCACAGCATTGTACTCTGTCTCCTGCATTTTGACTCCACACCCACGACACCCGAAGTGTTACAGAATCCCGCACCTATTAGATTGATGGAGTCAGCAGGAGCAGCAGCCAACCCTCTCCCATCGATGGAGGAACGGGTTCTCCACCACACCACCGTTCTCCATCGGATCGGATCCGCGATGGATCAAGTGATGGAGAGAATGGAAAGATGGGAGAGGAGTGGTCTCCTCTCCACCTTCGGCACCCACGGTTCCGGACTCCCCATCTCCCGACTCCAGCACCCTCCGTCTGACGCTACCGAGGGCTTATGATGGAGCGGCGGCGGGTTGCCAGGGGTTTCTGCTTCAGCTGGAGCTATACCTGGCCACCATCAGACCCACTCCCTCAGGAGCAGAGAGGGTGAGTGTCCTCATCTCCTGCCTCACGGGTCGTGCTCTGGAGTGGGCGAACGCAGTCTGGAATGGCCCAGACGCGGGAGCACTACACAGAGTTTTCCTGCCGTTTCCGTGCCGTGTTTGATCACCCTCTAGACGGCCGAGCGGTGGGAGAACGACTATTTCATCTTAGGCAGGAGAAGAGGAGCGCCCAGGATTACGCGCTGGAGTTCCGGACCTTGGCAGCCGGATCTGGGTGGAACGACAGGGCCCTTATGGACCACTACAGGTGTAGTCACCGAGAGGACGTCCGCCGGGAGTTAGCGTGTCGGGACACCACTCTGTCACTGGATCAGCTGATTGACATGTCCATTCGACTGGATAATCAGCTGGCTGCCCGCGGGCGTTCAGAGAGGGTTCTGTGCGTTCCACCACCCAGCCCCTCCGCTCCCATTCCCATGGAGTTGGGAGGGGCTGCGCCGAGGGGTACCGGAGGAGGAGGCCTTCCCTGCACCAACTGTGGTCGGAGAGGGCACACGTCTGATCGGTACTGGGGGTCCGTCTGGGAGTAGAGATGGCAGGCGGAACGCTTCTCGGTCACCCCAGGTGAGTCAGCATCAGACTCACCCAGAACCCCTTGTTGGCCATATGTTTGTCTTAATCTCTTTCCTTCACTTTTTCCCTCTTCCCAGCATAGGGCGCTAGTCGATTCAGGCGCAGCTGGGAACTTTATGGATCGCGGACTCGCCCTTAAGTTAGGGGTTCCGCTGGTGCCGATAGATTCTCCTTTCCCCGTGCTCTCCCTAGATAGCCGGCCATTAGGGTCAGGGATGGTCAGGAGACCACGGTCCCACTGGACATGGTGACGCAGGGGAATCATAGGGAGCGTATCAGTTTTTTTATTATTGATTCGCCTGCGTTTCCAGTGGTGCTGGGGACTCCCTGGCTGGCCCGGCACAATCCTAAAATTTCGTGGAGACAGGGGGTTCTCCAGGGGTGGTCAGAGGAGTGTTCTGGAAGGTGTTTGGGAGTTTCCATCGGTGCCACGTCGGTGGAGAGTCCAGACCAGGGTTCCACGGTGTGCATTCCCCCCAAGTATGCCGATTTGGCAATCGCTTTCGTAAAGTGAAAGCGACTAAATTACCACCTTATCGACCGGGAAGGGATTGTACGATAGATCTCCAGGTAGACGCTGCGCTTCCCAAGAGTCACGTGTACCCACTGTCCCAGGAGGAGACGTTGGCAATGGAGACATATGTCACGGAGTCGCTGGGACAGGGGTACATTCGGCCCACCATTTCACCCGTCTCCTCGAGTTTCTTTTTTGTGAGGAAAAAGGAGGGAGGTTTGTGTCCGTGTATCGATTATAGAGGTCTAAACGCCATCACAGTGGGGTATAGTTACCCTCTACCTCTCATCGCTACGGCGGTGGAAAACTGGATCTCAGGAGCGCGTATAGTCTGGTGCGTATTCGGAAGGGAGACGAGTGGAAAACCGCATTTAGTACTACATCCGGCCACTATGAGTACCTCGTCATGCTGTATGGGTTAAAGAATGCTCCAGCCATTTTCCAATCCTTTGTAGACGAGATTCTCAGGGACCTGTGCGGGCAGGGAGTGGTTGTTTATATCGATGACATTCTGATCTACTCGGCCACTCACACCGCGCATGTGTCTCTGGTGCGCAAGGTGCTTGGTAGACTGCTGGAGCATGACCTATACGTCAAGGCTGAGAAATGCGTGTTCTCTAAACGAGCCGTCTCTTTTCTGGGATATCGCATTTCCACCTCGGGGTGGTGATGGAGGGTGACCGCATTAGGGCCGTGCATAATTGGCCGACACCAACCACGGTAAAGGAGGTGCAGCGGTTTTGGGTTTTGCCAACTACTACCGGAGGTTTATCCGGGGTTTTGGCCAGATAGCGGCTCCCATTACCTCACTGCTGAAGGGGGTCTGGTGCGATTGCAGTGGTCAGCACAGGCGGACAGAGCATTCAACAAGTTGAAGGCGCTGTTCACTGATGCGCCCGTGTTGGCGCATCCGGATCCCTCTCTAGCATTCATAGTGGAGGTGGACGCGTCCGAGGCTGGGGTGGGTGCCGTGCTATCACAACGCTCGGGTACGCCACCAAAACTCCGCCCCTGCGCTTTCTTCTCAAGGAAGCTCAGCCCAGCAGAGCGTAACTATGATGTGGGGGACCGGGAGTTGCTAGCGGTGGTTAGAGCTCTGAAGGTGTGGAGACACTGGCTTGAGGGGGCTAAGCACCCTTTTCTCATCTGGACCGACCACCAGAATCTGGAGTATATTCGGGCAGCTAGGAGATTTAACCCACGTCAGGCAAGGTGGGCCATATTCTTCACCCGGTTCCGGTTTACTTTGTCTTATAGACCGGGCTCCCAGAACGTGAAGGCTGACGCACTGTCCCGCCTTTACGACACCGAGGATGGGTCCACCGAACCTACTCCGATCCTTCCCGCCTCAAAGCTGGTAGCCCCAGTGGTATGGGAGGTGGACTCGGACATCGAGCGGGCGTTACGGGCTGAACCCGCGCCTCCTCAGTGTCCAGCGGGGCGAAGGTACGTGCCGCTTGATGTTCGGGACAAGCTGATTCGGTGGGCTCACGTCGTACCCTCCTCGGGTCACCCTGGGGTGACGAGGACAGTGGGGAGCCTTCAGGGGAGGTATTGGTGGCCTACGTTGGTTAAGGACGTTAAGGGTTATGTCTCCTCTTGCTCAGTGTGCGCTCAGAGTAAGGCTCCTAGGCACCTTCCTAGAGGGAAGCTACAACCCCTCCCCGTTCCACAGCGGCCATGGTCACATCTGTCCATAGATTTCCTGACCGATCTGCCGCCGTCTCAGGGGAACACCGCGGTTCTAGTGATTGTGGATCGGTTTTCTAAGTCCTGCCGTCTCCTCCCGTTGCCCGGTATCCCTACAGCCCTGCAGACTGCGGAGGCATTATTTACCCATGTCTTTCGGCACTACGGGGTGCCGGAGGACATCGTTTCTGATCGGGGCCCCCAATTCACGTCTCGGGTATGGAGAGCGTTCATGGAACGCTTGGGGGTCTCTGTCAGCCTGACCTCCGGTTATCACCCCGAGAGTAATGGGCAGGTGGAGAGAATGAACCAGGAGGTGGGTAGGTTTCCGCGGGCCGTATTGCCAGGATCGGCCAGGGGAGTGGGCACGATACATTCCCTGGGCTGAAATGGCTCAGAACTCACTACGCCACTCCTCTACTAACGTGTCCCCTTTTCAGTGTGTGTTGGGATACCAGCCGGTCCTGGCACCATGGCATCCGAGCCAGACCGAGGCTCCTGCGGTGGAGGAATGGGTACAGCGCTCCAAGGAGACCTGGAGGGCCGTCCAGGAATCTCTACGACAAGCGAGTGGACGGCAGAAGAGAGTGCTGACCGCCACCGCAGTGAGGCCCCGTGTTTGTACCGGGGGACAGGGTCTGGCTCTCGACCCGAAACCTACCTCTCCGCTTGCCCTGCCGGAAGCTGGGTCCGCAGTGTGTAGGGCCCTTTAAAGTCCTGAGGAGAATAAACGAGGTGTGTTATCGATTACAACTCCCTTCCTATTATCGTATTAACCCCTCGTTTCATGTGTCTCTCCTCAGGCCGGTGGTAGCTGGTCCCCTGCAGGACAGTGAGGTACCGGAGGTCCCTCCCCCCTCTGGACATCGAGGGGACCCCGGCGTACACGATCCGGGCCATTCTGGACTCAAGACGCCGGGTGAGGGGCCTGCAGTACCTCGTGGACTGGGAGGGGTACGGTCCGGAGGAGAGGTGCTGGGTACCGGTGGGGGACATCTTGGATCCATCCATGTTGAGGGATTTCCATCGCCTCCATCCGGATCGCCCTGCACCTCGTCCTCCGGGGCGACCTCGAGGCCGGTGTCGGCGCGCTGCGGGAGCCGCGCGTCAGGAGGGGGGTACTGTCACGAGTCCGACCGAGGGTGTTTCCCCTTCCCGGGCGGGTGGCGCTCGGCGGTCGTCATCACCGGCCTATTAGCTGCCACTGATTGTCTTTCCTCCCCCTCCTTGTATGTTTAGTGGTAGCACCTGTTCATGTTTAATTAGTTTGTCTTTATTAGACAGCCGGCCCGCCTGGTTGTTGTGCGGGATTATTTTCATTGTAACCTTCGGCTCTGTTGTAGAGGTACGTGTTTAGTGCCTAGTCGTGTATTTTTCCAGTGTATTTTTTCCCCTGTGTTTGGGAACGTTACTTTTGTGAGCACCCTGTGGTGCGTTGGTGCTAGTAAAAGACGCACAGCATTGAACTCTGTCTCCTGCATTTTGACTCCACACCCACGACACCCGGAGCATTACACTACTCCTATAAATATAGCAGACACCTACAAATATAGCTTACTCCTATAAATATAGCTTACTCCTATAAATATAGCAGACTCCTATAAATATAGCATACTAAATACAGCATACTAAATATAGCTTACTCCTATAAATATAGCCGACTAAATATAGCCTACTCCTATAAATATAGCCTACTCCTATAAATATAGCATACTAAATATAGCACACTAAATATAGCCTACTCCTATAAATATAGGCTACTCCTATAAATAGCCTCACTCCTATAAATATAGGCTACTCCTATAAATATAGCCTACTCCTATATATATAGCCTACTCCTATATATATAGCCGACTCCTATAAACAGCCTTACTCCTATAAATATAGCCGACGCCTATAAATATAGCATACTAAATATAGCCAACTCCTATAAATATAGCTTACTCCTATAAATATAGCCTACTCCTATAAATATAGCCGACTAAATATAGCCTACTCCTATAAATATAGCCGACTAAATATAGCCTACTCCTATAAATATAGCCTACTCCTGTAAATATAGCATACTCCTATAAATATAGCCGACTCCTATAAATATAGCATACTAAATATAGCCGACTAAATATAGCCTACTCCTATAAATATAGCCGACTAAATATAGCCTACTCCTATAAATATAGCCTACTCCTGTAAATATAGCATACTCCTATAAATATAGCCGACTCCTATAAATATAGCATACTAAATATAGCACACTAAATATAGCCTACTCCTATAAATATAGGCTACTCCTATAAATAGCCTCACTCCTATAAATATAGGCTACTCCTATAAATATAGCCTACTCCTATATATATAGCCTACTCCTATATATATAGCCGACTCCTATAAACAGCCTTACTTCTATAAATATAGCCGACGCCTATAAATATAGCATACTAAATATAGCCAACTCCTATAAATAAAGCTGACTCCTATAAATATAGCCGACTCCTATAAATATAGCCTACTCCTATAAATATAGGCTACTCCTATAAATATAGCCTACTCCTATATATATAGCCGACTCCTATAAACAGCCTTACTCCTATAAATATAGCCTACTCCTATAAATATAGCACACTAAATATAGCCTACTCCTATAAATATAGCACACTAAATATAGCCTACTCCTATAAATATAGCCGACTCCTATAAACAGCCTTACTCCTATAATAATGGTATGAGGTAGTCTATATTATGGCTGATGGTTTAGACTAGACGATTGGCAGTGCATGTAGTATATAATCAAGCCGCTCTCATTGTTAAAATAACGGAAGAGGATGTGAATGTTCATTGACTGTGTATCATGAATCATCATCATCATTATAGGAACATGAGGTGCCAGCAGTGAACCGTTGTCCTTTCCTATGCATGTTTTTCATGCTAGACATTTTCAAATGGATATTGCGCAATACATGAACTTGATGTGATGTGAACTTGATGTGATGTGAACTTGATGTGATGTGAACTTGATTTGATGTGAACTTGATGTGATGTGGACTCGATGTGATGTGGACTTGATGTGATGTGAACTTGATGTGATGTGAACTTGATGTGATGTGATGTGAACTTGATTTGATGTGAACTTGATGTGATGTGAACTTGATGTGATGTGAACTTGATGTGATGTGAACTTGATGTGATGTGAACTTGATGTGAACTTGATGTGATGTGGACTTGATGTGATGTGAACTTGATGTGATGTGAACTTGATTTGATGTGAACTTGATGTGATGTGAACTTGATGTGATGTGAACTTGATGTGATGTGAACTTGATTTGATGTGAACTTGATGTGATGTGAACTTGATGTGATGTGAACTTGATGTGATGTGAACTTGATGTGATGTGAACTTGATGTGATGTGAACTTGATGTGATGTGAACTTGATTTGATGTGAACTTGATGTGATGTGAACTTGATGTGATGTGGACTTGATGTGAACTTGATGTGATGTGAACTTGATGTGATGTGGACTTGATGTGATGTGGACTTGATGTGATGTGGACTTGATGTGATGTGAACTTGATGTGATGTGAACTTGATGTGATGTGAACTTGATGTGATGTGAACTTGATGTGATGTGGACTTGATGTGATGTGAACTTGATGTGATGTGAACTTGATGTGATGTGAACTTGATGTGAACTTGATTTGATGTGAACTTGATGTGATGTGAACTTGATGTGATGTGAACTTGATGTGATGTGAACTTGATGTGATGTGAACTTGATTTGATGTGAACTTGATGTGATGTGAACTTGATGTGATGTGAACTTGATGTGATGTGAACTTGATGTGATGTGAACTTGATGTGATGTGAACTTGATGTGATGTGAACTTGATGTGAACTTGATTTGATGTGAACTTGATGTGATGTGAACTTGATGTGATGTGAACTTGATGTGATGTGAACTTGATGTGATGTGAACTTGATGTGATGTGAACTTGATTCTTTTTTTTTTTTTACAGAACGAATCGCTTTTTCTGTTCTGCATCTTCTGAACTAATCGGACTGACGAATTCTAATTGTCATGTAGTCAGGCCCGGGAACATTTTAAAATGTTAACCTAGTTTTAGTTTGTTGTTGTTGAAGAGGCTGTCTTGATTTGATCACGATGTTGTCACAGAGAATTTCCCTGTGCCAGCAGGAAATGCAAATTATACTGTGTTTGAGGTTCAATGAGGTTTCTAGGGTTTGTGGTTTCCATTTTAAAAGGACAGACTTGACTTGCCCTAATGAAGAACGTGTTAACCCCTGCGGCGTTGTCTATTCATTATTATCCACATCATGTTTCTCAATTCCTGTTGCAGCAGGATTATTAGCCGGTTGTGAGGGGCGGGGTCGAATTATGAATGCAGATCAGTATGTAGCACCTTCGCTACAGTGGTTAACATCTGGTCTATCCTCGTTATAGTGGTTAACATCTGGTCTATCCTCGTTATAGTGGTTAACATCTGGTCTATCCTCGTTATAGTGGTTAACATCTGGTCTACCCTCGTTATAGTGGTTAACATCTGGTCTGTCCTCGTTATAGTGGTTAACATTTGGTCTATCCTCGTTATAGTGGTTAACATCTGGTCTATCCTCGTTATAGTGGTTAACATCTGGTCTATCCTCGTTATAGTGGTTAACATCTGGTCTATCCTCGTTATAGTGGTTAACATCTGGTCTATCCTCGTTATAGTGGTTAACATCTGGTCTATCCTCGTTATAGTGGTTAACATCTGGTCTACCCTCGTTATAGTGGTTAACATCTGGTCTGTCCTCGTTATAGTGGTTAACATTTGGTCTATCCTCGTTATAGTGGTTAACATCTGGTCTATCCTCATTATAGTGGTTAACATCTGGTCTACCCTCGTTATAGTGGTTAACATCTGGTCTATCCTCGTTATAGTGGTTAACATCTGGTCTATCCTCATTATAGTGGTTAACATCTGGTCTACCCTCGTTATGTTGGTTAACATCTGCTCTACCCTCGTTATAGTGGTTAACATCTGGTCTATCCTCGTTATGGTGGTTAACATCTGGTCTATCATCGTTATGGTGGTTAACATCTGGTCTATCCTCGTTATAGTGGTTAACATCTGGTCTATCCTCGTTATAGTTGTTAACATCTGGTCTATCCTCGTTATAGTGGTTAACATCTGGTCTATCCTCGTTATAGTGGTTAACATCTGGTCTATCCTCGTTATAGTGGTTAACATCTGGTCTATCCTCGTTATAGTGGTTAACATCTGGTCTATCCTCGTTATAGTGGTTAACATCTGGTCTATCCTCGTTATAGTGGTTAACATCTGGTCTATCCTCGTTATAGTGGTTAACATCTGGTCTATCCTCGTTATGGTGGTTAACATCTGGTCTACCCTCGTTATAGTGGTTAACATCTGGTCTATCCTCGTTATGGTGGTTAACATCTGGTCTATCCTCGTTATAGTGGTTAACATCTGGTCTATCCTCGTTATAGTGGTTAACATCTGGTCTATCCTCATTATAGTGGTTAACATCTGGTCTACCCTCGTTATAGTGGTTAACATCTGGTCTATCCTCGTTATAGTGGTTAACATCTGGTCTATCCTCATTATAGTGGTTAACATCTGGTCTATCCTCGTTATGTTGGTTAACATCTGGTCTACCCTCGTTATAGTGGTTAACATCTGGTCTATCCTCGTTATGGTGGTTAACATCTGGTCTATCATCGTTATGGTGGTTAACATCTGGTCTATCCTCGTTATAGTGGTTAACATCTGGTCTATCCTCATTATAGTTGTTAACATCTGGTCTATCCTCGTTATGGTGGTTAACATCTGGTCTACCCTCGTTATAGTGGTTAACATCTGGTCTCTCCTCGTTATAGTGGTTAACATCTGGTCTATCCTCGTTATAGTGGTTAACATCTGGTCTATCCTCGTTATGGTGGTTAACATCTGGTCTATCCTCGTTATAGTGGTTAACATCTGGTCTATCCTCGTTATGGTGGTTAACATCTGGTCTATCCTCGTTATAGTGGTTAACATCTGGTCTATCCTCGTTATAGTGGTTAACATCTGGTCTATCCTCGTTATAGTGGTTAACATCTGGTCTATCCTCGTTATAGTGGTTAACATCTGGTCTATCCTCGTTATAGTGGTTAACATCTGGTCTACCCTCGTTATAGTGGTTAACATCTGGTCTATCCTCGTTATAGTGGTTAACATCTGGTCTATTCTCGTTATAGTGGTTAACATCTGGTCTCTCCTCGTTATAGTGGTTAACATCTGGTCTATCCTCGTTATGGTGGTTAACATCTGGTCTATCCTCGTTATAGTGGTTAACATCTGGTCTCTCCTCGCTACTGTTGTCTGGGCTGTGTGGTCCTCTGTTAGCTGGGCTGTGTGCTCCTCTGTTAGCTGGGCTGTGTGGTCCTCTGTTAGCTGGGCTGTGTGGTCCTCTGTTAGCTGGGCTGTGTGGTCCTGTGTTGTCTGGGCTGTGTGGTCCTCTGTTAGCTGGGCTGTGTGGTCCTCTGTTAGCTGGGCTGTGTGGTCCTCTGTTAGCTGGGCTGTGTGGTCCTCTGTTAGCTGGGCTGTGTGGTCCTCTGTTAGCTGGGCTGTGTGGTCCTGTGTTGTCTGGGCTGTGTGGTCCTCTGTTGTCTGGGCTGTGTGGTCCTCTGTTAGCTGGGCTGTGTGGTCCTCTGTTGTCTGGGCTGTGTGGTCCTCTGTTGTCTGGGCTGTGTGGTCCTCTGTTGTCTGGGCTGTGTGGTCCTCTGTTGTCTGGGCTGTGTGGTCCTCTGTTGTCTGGGCTGTGTGGTCCTCTGTTGTCTGGGCTGTGTGGTCCTCTGTTAGCTGGGCTGTGTGGTCCTCTGTTAGCTGGGCTGTGTGGTCCTCTGTTAGCTGGGCTGTGTGGTCCTCTGTTAGCTGGGCTGTGTGGTCCTCTGTTAGCTGGGCTGTGTGGTCCTCTGTTAGCTGGGCTGTGTGGTCCTCTGTTAGCTGGGAAGCGTATTGTTCTGTACTCCGTGCAGTGCTGTTTTTCATATTTAATACTATTCTGTGATGACTTCTGCACAGGGGGAAGCCAGGGGGTGGGGCTGTGATGCTCTGCTGCCTTCACACCTCTCGCTTCACACCTCTGTCCTGTCCAAGGTAGTTTAGTAGCCTGAAGTCAGCGTCAAGTCTTTATAGACCACAAAATGTTTAGAGATTATTGTCTTTTACTTCAGAAGGACCTTCACCACTTTTATATGATTCACTCAGTGAAAATCCAGGTTTATCGTTGTAGCTCATAGTCTCTCTCTCGGTCTCTCTCTCGGTCTCTCTCTCTCGGTCTCTCTCTCGGTCTCTCTCTCTCTCTCTCTCGGTCTCTCTCTCGGTCTCTCTCTCTCGGTCTCTCTCTCTCTCAGTCTCTCTCTCGGTCTCTCTATCGGTCTCTCTCTCTCTCTCGGTCTCTCTCTCGGTCTCTCTCTCTCGGTCTCTCTCTCTCTCGGTCTCTCTCTCGGTCTCTCTCTCTCTCTCGGTCTCTCTCTCGGTCTCTCTCTCGGTCTCTCGGTATCTCTCTCGGTCTCTCGGTCTCTCTCTCGGTCTCTCTCTCGGTCTCTCGGTATCTCTCTCGGTCTCTCGGTCTCTCTCTCGGTCTCTCTCTCGGTCTCTCGGTATCTCTCTCGGTCTCTCTCTCGGTCTCTCTCTCGGTCTCTCTCTCTCTCTCTCTCTCTGTCTCTCTCTCGGTCTCTCGGTCTCTCTCTCTCTCTCTCTCTCTCTCTCTCTCTCTCTCTCTCTCTCTCTCTCTCTCTCTCTCTCTCTCTCTCTCTCTCTCTCTCTCTCTCACACACACACAGAGCCTTGGGCCAGCACTACAGGAAGCTGACTAATTCTTCAGCATCCTACTGTGTCCTTCAGTACAGAGCTGTCTGGCTGTCTGTGTGACTGACCCTATGTGTGTGTGTGTGTGGGTGTAAAGCAAAGCGAGGTTTGATGATGGGAAAGAAAAGGGCTTTTCATTTATCTGATTTCATGTATCCTTATATTTATGTATATCGTCCTCCTCTCTCTATTCTCTGCTACTGACTCCTACAGAGTGAGAGAGAGAGAGAGAGAGAGAGAGAGAGAGAGAGAGAGAGAGAGAGAGAGAGAGAGAGAGAGAGAGAGAGAGAGAGAGAGAGAGAGAGAGAGAGAGAGAGACAGAGAGAGAGAGAGAGAGAGAGAGAGAGAGACAGAGAGAGAGAGAGAGAGAGAGACACAGAGAGAGAGAGAGAGAGAGAGAGAGAGAGAGAGAGAGAGAGAGAGACCGAGAGAGAGAGAGAGAGAGAGAGAGAGAGAGAGAGACCGAGAGAGAGAGAGAGAGAGAGAGAGAGAGAGAGAGAGAGAGAGAGAGAGAGAGAGAGAGACAGAGAGAGAGAGAGAGAGAGAGAGAGAGAGAGAGAGAGAGAGAGAGAGAGAGAGAGAGAGAGAGAGAGAGAGAGAGAGAGAGAGAGAGAGAGAGAGAGAGAGAGAGAGAGAGATTCCTTCCTCTCTCGGTTGAGGGTATATAGGCAATTTCGTGTGCGCGCATGAGTTTGTTGTTATTGGCGTCACGTCTGGAGGAAACCTGACACCATCCCTACGGTGAAGCATGGTGGTGGCAGCATCATGCTGTGGGGATGTTTTTCAGCTGCAGGGACTGGGAGACTAGTCAGGATGGAGGGAAAGATGAACAGAGCAAAGTACAGAGAGATCCTTGATGAAAACCTGCTCCAGAGCACTCAGGACCTCAGACTGGGGCGAAGGTTCACCTTCTAATAGGACAACGACCCCAAGCACACAGCCAAGACAGAGCAGGAGTGGCTTCGGGACAAGTCTCTGAATGTCCTTGAGTGGCCCAGCCAGAGCCCGGACTTGAACCCCATCGAACATCTCTGGAGAGACCTGAAAATAGCTGTGCAGTGACGCTCCTCATCCAACCTGACAGAGCTTGAGAGGATCTTTAGAGAAGAATGGGAGAAACTCCCCAAATACAGATGTAACAAGCTTGTAGCGTCAAACCCAAGAAGACTTCATGGAGGCTATAATCGCTGCCAAATATGCTTCAACAAAGTACTGAGTAAAGGGTCTGAATACTTATGTAAATGTCATATTTCAGCTTCTTCTAAATGTCTAAAAACCTATTTTTGCTTTGTCATTATGGGAGTATTTAGAAATCAAATTGTGTTTGTCACATGCGCAGAATACAACAGGTGTAGTAGACCTTACAGTGAAATGCTGAATACAACAGGTGTAGGAGACCTTACAGTGAAATGCTGAATACAACAGGTGTAGTAGACCTCACAGTGAAATGCTGAATACAACAGGTGTAGTAGACCTTACAGTGAAATGCTGAATACAACAGGTGTAGTAGACCTCACAGTGAAATACTGAATACAACAGGTGTAGTAGACCTGACAGTGAAATGCTGAATACAACAGGTGTAGTAGACCTTACAGTGAAATGCTGAATACAACGGGTGTAGTAGACCTTACAGTGAAATGCTGAATACAACAGGTGTAGTAGACCTTACAGTGAAATGCTGAATACAACAGGTGTAGTAGACCTCACAGTGAAATACTGAATACAACAGGTGTAGTAGACCTGACAGTGAAATGCTGAATACAACAGGTGTAGTAGACCTTACAGTGAAATGCTGAATACAACGGGTGTAGTAGACCTTACAGTGAAATGCTGAATACAACAGGTGTAGTAGACCTGACAGTGAAATGCTGAATACAACAGGTGTAGTAGACCTTACAGTGAAATGCTGAATACAACAGGTGTAGTAGACCTTACAGTGAAATGCTGAATACAACATGAGCTCATCATGAGAGCTGTGTTGTCTGTCAATCTACCTCTACCTGGTCAAACAAGGGCTCATCATAAGAGCTGTGTTGTCTGTCAATCTACCTCTACCTGGTCAAATAAGGGCTCATCATGAGAGCTGTGTTGTCCATCAATCTACCTCTACCTGGTCAAATAAGGGCTCATCATAAGAGCTGTGTTGTCCATCAATCTACCTCTACCTGGTCAAATAAGGGCTCATCATAAGAGCTGTGTTGTCTGTCAATCTACCTCTACCTGGTCAAATAAGGGCTCATCATGAGAGCTGTGTTGTCCATCAATCTACCTCTACCTGGTCAAATAAGGGCTCATCATAAGAGCTGTGTTGTCTGTCAATCTACCTCTACCTGGTCAAATAAGGGCTCATCATAAGAGCTGTGTTGTCTGTCAATCTACCTCTACCTGGTCAAATAAGGGCTCATCATAAGAGCTGTGTTGTCGGTCAATCTACCTCTACCTGGTCAAATAAGGGCTCATCATGAGAGCTGTGTTGTCTGTCAATCTACCTCTACCTGGTCAAATAAGGGCTCATCATAAGAGCTGTGTTGTCGGTCAATCTACCTCTACCTGGTCAAATAAGGGCTCATCATAAGAGCTGTGTTGTCTGTCAATCTACCTCTACCTGGTCAAATAAGGGCTCATCATAAGAGCTGTGTTGTCTGTCAATCTACCTCTACCTGGTCAAATAAGGGCTCATCATAAGAGCTGTGTTGTCTGTCAATCTACCTCTACCTGGTCAAATAAGGGCTCATCATGAGAGCTGTGTTGTCCATCAATCTACCTCTACCTGGTCAAATAAGGGCTCATCATAAGAGCTGTGTTGTCTGTCAATCTACCTCTACCTGGTCAAATAAGGGCTCATCATGAGAGCTGTGTTGTCTGTCAATCTACCTCTACCTGGTCAAATAAGGGCTCATCATGAGAGCTGTGTTGTCCGTTAATCTACCTCTACCTGGTCAAATAAGGGCTCATCATAAGAGCTGTGTTGTCCATCAGTCTACCTCTACCTGGTCAAATAAGGGCTCATCATGAGAGCTGTGTTGTCCGTTAATCTACCTCTACCTGGTCAAATAAGGGCTCATCATGAGAGCTGTGTTGTCCGTCAATCTACCTCTACCTGGTCAAATAAGGGCTCATCATGAGAGCTGTGTTGTCCGTCAATCTACCTCTACCTGGTCAAATAAGGGCTCATCATGAGAGCTGTGTTGTCCGTCAATCTACCTCTACCTGGTCAAATAAGGGCTCATCATGAGAGCTGTGTTGTCTGTCAATCTACCTCTACCTGGTCAAATAAGGGCTCATCATAAGAGCTGTGTTGTCCATCAATCTACCTCTACCTGGTCAAATAAGGGCTCATCATGAGAGCTGTGTTGTCTGTCAATCTACCTCTACCTGGTCAAATAAGGGTCCGTTAATCTACCTCTACCTCAAATAAGGGCTCATCATGAGAGCTGTGTTGTCTGTCAATCTACCTCTACCTGGTCAAATAAGGGCTCATCATAAGAGCTGTGTTGTCCATCAATCTACCTCTACCTGGTCAAATAAGGGCTCATCATAAGAGCTGTGTTGTCCATCAATCTACCTCTACCTGGTCAAATAAGGGCTCATCATAAGAGCTGTGTTGTCCATCAATCTACCTCTACCTGGTCAAATAAGGGCTCATCATGAGAGCTGTGTTGTCTGTCAATCTACCTCTACCTGGTCAAATAAGGGCTCATCATGAGAGCTGTGTTGTCCGTTAATCTACCTCTACCTGGTCAAATAAGGGCTCATCATAAGAGCTGTGTTGTCCATCAGTCTACCTCTACCTGGTCAAATAAGGGCTCATCATGAGAGCTGTGTTGTCGGTCAATCTACCTCTACCTGGTCAAATAAGGGCTCATCATGAGAGCTGTGTTGTCTGTCAATCTACCTCTACCTGGTCAAATAAGGGCTCATCATAAGAGCTGTGTTGTCCGTTAATCTACCTCTACCTGGTCAAATAAGGGCTCATCATAAGAGCTGTGTTGTCTGTCAATCTACCTCTACCTGGTCAAATAAGGGCTCATCATGAGAGCTGTGCTGTCCATCAATCTACCTCTACCTGGTCAAATAAGGGCTCATCATGAGAGCTGTGTTGTCCATCAATCTACCTCTACCTGGTCAAATAAGGGCTCATCATGAGAGCTGTGCTGTCCATCAATCTACCTCTACCTGGTCAAATAAGGGCTCATCATGAGAGCTGTGCTGTCCATCAATCTACCTCTACCTGGTCAAATAAGGGCTCATCATGAGAGCTGTGCTGTCCATCAATCTACCTCTACCTGGTCAAATAAGGGCTCATCATGAGAGCTGTGCTGTCCATCAATCTACCTCTACCTGGTCAAATAAGGGCTCATCATGAGAGCTGTGCTGTCCATCAATCTACCTCTACCTGGTCAAATAAGGGCTCATCATGAGAGCTGTGCTGTCCATCAATCTACCTCTACCTGGTCAAATAAGGGCTCATCATGAGAGCTGTGCTGTCCATCAATCTACCTCTACCTGGTCAAATAAGGGCTCATCATGAGAGCTGTGCTGTCCATCAATCTACCTCTACCTGGTCAAATAAGGGCTCATCATGAGAGCTGTGCTGTCCATCAATCTACCTCTACCTGGTCAAATAAGGGCTCATCATGAGCGCTGTGCTGTCCATCAATCTACCTCTACCTGGTCAAATAAGGGCTCATCATGAGAGCTGTGCATCCTCCAAAGACAGAGGTTTGAGCGGAGGAAGGAGTCATTGATAAATAAGGTTAGAATACGTTATATAGTATATATCTAACGTTAGTTAGAATACGGGTTAATAAGTTGTTCTTACCAGCAACAGGTTGTTTGGAGGGAAACAGCTTGTTGTCCACTGTCATGCTGATGTCACAAAACACTTCCTCCTCGTCTCGGTCTGCATCCAGCTGGAGAGGAAATGACAACAGCTGGGTTTAACCATCACATCTAATGACTACAGCAGGGGTTAACCATCACATCTAATGACTACAGCAGGGGTTAACCATCACATCTAATGACTACAGCAGGGGTTAACCATCACATCTAATGACTACAGCAGGGTTTAACCATCACATCTAATGACTACAGCAGGGGTTAACCATCACATCTAATGACTACAGCAGGGTTTAACCATCACATCTAATGACTACAGCAGGGTTTAACCATCACATCTAATGACTACAGCAGGGGTTAACCATCACATCTAATGACTACAGCAGGGTTTAACCATCACATCTAATGACTACAGCAGGGTTTAACCATCACATCTAATGACTACAGCAGGGTTTAACCATCACATCTAATGACTACAGCAGGGGTTAACCATCACATCTAATGACTACAGCAGGGTTTAACCATCACATCTAATGACTACAGCAGGGTTTAACCATCACATCTAATGACAACAGCAGGGTTTAACCATCACATCTAATGACTACAGCAGGGTTTAACCATCACATCTAATGACTACAGCAGGGTTTAACCATCACATCTAATGACAACAGCAGGGGTTAACCATCACATCTAATGACTACAGCAGGGGTTAACCATCACATCTAATGACTACAGCAGGGTTTAACCATCACATCTAATGACTACAGCAGGGGTTAACCATCACATCTAATGACTACAGCAGGGTTTAACCATCACATCTAATGACTACAGCAGGGGTTAACCATCACATCTAATGACTACAGCAGGGTTTAACCATCACATCTAATGACTACAGCAGGGTTTAACCATCACATCTAATGACTACAGCAGGGTTTAACCATCACATCTAATGACTACAGCAGGGGTTTAACCATCACATCTAATGACTACAGCAGGGTTTAACCATCACATCTAATGACTACAGCAGGGTTTAACCATCACATCTAATGACAACAGCAGGGTTCAATCATCACATCTAATGACTACAGCAGGGGTTAACCATCACATCTAATGACTACAGCAGGGGTTAACCATCACATCTAATGACTACAGCAGGGGTTAACCATCACATCTAATGACTACAGCAGGGGTTAACCATCACATCTAATGACTACAGCAGGGGTTAACCATCACATCTAATGATTACAGCAGGGTTTAACCATCACATCTAATGACTACAGCAGGGGTTAACCATCACATCTAATGACTACAGCAGGGTTTAACCATCACATCTAATGACAACAGCAGGGGTTAACCATCACATCTAATGACTACAGCAGGGGTTAACCATCACATCTAATGACTACAGCAGGGGTTAACCATCACATCTAATGACTACAGCAGGGGTTAACCATCACATCTAATGACTACAGCAGGGTTTAATCATCACATCTAATGACTACAGTTACCAATGTTGTTTTATGAATGAACTTGTCATATTGATTTAGCTTATTATTATAGTCTGAATAGCTTGAACCCAGCATGTTTTTAAGACCGAAGTTGACGGTTAGTTGTTGGCTAAGCTAGCTAGCTAATGTTAGCTGGCTAGCATGCAATGTTTAGATTTTATTATGCCAACTGTCTGGAGGTTGACGATGGAGAGATGCTGAAATACAGAGGTGTACAGAGATGACAGATAAGTTATTTTTTATTTTACCTTTATTTACCTTTATTTAACCAGGCAAGTCAGTTAAGAACAAATTCTTATTTTCAATGACAGGGGCAGAACAACAGATTTGTACCTTGTCAGCTCGGGGATTCGAAATTGCAACCTTTCGGTTACTAGTCCAACGCTCTGACCACTAGGCTCCCCTGCCGCCCCATCTATGATTTACTATTGAAGTGAGGTGGTGCTTTCTGGTGCCTCGTGACTGCCGTAGCATCACATAAAGTGAGTGCTGCATTTTGGTAGAACCGAAGAGTAGCTAGCTAGCTAGTCCAGCGTCTAGTACGGACCTCTAACTTCCTCTGACTGACTCCTACTACGAAGCCACAGACGGAGTGAATGGCGACAAACCGTGATGACAACATGCTGCCTGCCTGGGTCTCCCGTTTAACCCCTCCCTCCCCTGACCTCACTCAAGCCATGAACTTTCTCAACCTTCTCATTCGATGAATATCAACTTTGTAAGATCATATTTGTTGAATGTGAGCCAATGACAGCGTCGCTCTTCCATCCCCCAACAGTCTGTGTTGGGGGACTCTTGGCCATGTTATGTTATAATCTCCACCCGGTACAGCCAGAAGAGGACTGGCCACCCCACATATGCTCTCTCTAATTCTCTCTTTCTCTCTCTCGGAGGACCTGAGCCCGAGGACCGTGCCCCAGGACTACCTGACATGATGACTCCTTGCTGTCCCCGGTCCACCTGACTGTGCTGCTGCTCCAGTTTCAACTGTTCTGCCTTGTTATTATTCGACCATGCTGGTCATTTATGAACATTTGAACATCTTGGCCATGTTCTGTTATAATCTCCACCTGGCACAGCCAGAAGAGGACTGGCCACCCCACATATGCTCTCTCTAATTCTCTCTTTCTCTCTCTCGGAGGACCTGAGCCCTAGGACCGTGCCCCAGGACTACCTGACATGATGACTCCTTGCTGTCCCCGGTCCACCTGACTGTGCTGCTGCTCCAGTTTCAACTGTTCTGCCTTGTTATTATTCGACCATGCTGGTCATTTATGAACATTTGAACATCTTGGCCATGTTCTGTTATAATCTCCACCCGGCACAGCCAGAAGAGGACTGGCCACCCCACATAGCCTGGTTCCTCTCTAGGTTTCTTCCTAGGTTTTGGCCTTTCTAGGGAGTTTTTCCTAGCCACCGTGCTTCTACACCTGCATTGCTTGCTGTTTGGGGTTTTAGGCTGGGTTTCTGTACAGCACTTTGAGATATCAGCTGATGTACGAAGGGCTTTATAAATACATTTGATTTGATTTGATTTGTGTTCCATTGATCTTTTTACCGCATGTATAACCTTAAGCAGAGCAGCGTTCGCTTCTCTTCTTCACTCTCCACTATCTCCTCTTCCTCTTCCTCTTCCTCTCCGCTGTCCCCGTGTCTCGGCTGCCGTCCTCTGTGTCTTCAGGTTCACAGTACAGATCACAACCAATCAGTGAAGGGTACACTCTGTAGGACGGTGGAGTTGATGCCAAAGGAGTCTCTCTCCAGCAAGAAGATCTTGGTAGGCACACACACATGCATGGTATAATGGGGGCGGCAGGGTAGCCTAGTGGTAAGAGCGTTGGACTAGTAACCGGGCTGACAAGGTACAAATCTGTCGTTCTGCCCCTGAACAGGCAGTTCACCCACCGTTCCTAGGCTGTCATTGGAAAATAAGAATTTGTTCTTAAACTGACTTGCCAAGTTAAATAAAGTTAAATGAAAATGTGGCATAGTGATGGATGACAGAACACCAGTGTTTCCCACTGTCCTCCAGTGAGAGAGGAGGGAGGATGACAGAACACCAGTGTTTCCCACTGTCCTCCAGTGAGAGAGGAGGGAGGATGACAGAACACCAGTGTTTCCCACTGTCCTCCAGTGAGAGAGGAGGGAGGATGACAGAACACCAGTGTTTCCCACTGTCCTCCAGTGAGAGAGGAGGGAGGATGACAGAACACCAGTGTTTCCCACTGTCCTCCAGTGAGAGAGGAGGGAGGATGACAGAACACCAGTGTTTCCCACTGTCCTCCAGTGAGAGAGGAGGGAGGATGACAGAACACCAGTGTTTCCCACTGTCCTCCAGTGAGAGAGGAGGGAGGATGACAGAACACCAGTGTTTCCCACTGTCCTCCAGTGAGAGAGGAGGGAGGATGACAGAACAGCAGTGTTTCCCACTGTCCTCCAGTGAGAGAGGAGGGAGGATGACAGAACACCAGTGTTTCCCACTGTCCTCCAGTGAGAGAGGGAGGATGACAGAACACCAGTGTTTCCCACTGTCCTCCAGTGAGAGAGGAGGGAGGATGACAGAACACCAGTGTTTCCCACTGTCCTCCAGTGAGAGAGGAGGGAGGATGACAGAACACCAGTGTTCCCCACTGTCCTCCAGTGAGAGAGGAGGGAGGATGACAGAACACCAGTGTTTCCCACTGTCCTCCAGTGAGAGAGGAGGGAGGATGACAGAACACCAGTGTTTCCCACTGTCCTCCAGTGAGAGAGGAGGGAGGATGACAGAACACCAGTGTTTCCCACTGTCCTCCAGTGAGAGAGGAGGGAGGATGACAGAACACCAGTGTTTCCCACTGTCCTCCAGTGAGAGAGGAGGGAGGATGACAGAACACCAGTGTTTCCCACTGTCCTCCAGTGAGAGAGGAGGGAGGATGACAGAACACCAGTGTTTCCCACTGTCCTCCAGTGAGAGAGGAGGGAGGATGACAGAACACCAGTGTTTCCCACTGTCCTCCAGTGAGAGAGGAGGGAGGATGACAGAACACCAGTGTTTCCCACTGTCCTCCAGTGAGAGAGGAGGGAGGATGACAGAACACCAGTGTTTCCCACTGTCCTCCAGTGAGAGAGGAGGGAGGATGACAGAACACCAGTGTTTCCCACTGTTCTCCAGTGAGAGAGGAGGGAGGATGACAGAACACCAGTGTTTCCCACTGTCCTCCAGTGAGAGAGGAGGGAGGATGACAGACAACCAGTGTTTCCCACTGTCCTCCAGTGAGAGAGGAGGGAGGATGACAGAACACCAGTGTTTCCCACTGTCCTCCAGTGAGAGAGGAGGGAGGATGACAGAACACCAGTGTTTCCCACTGTCCTCCAGTGAGAGAGGAGGGAGGATGACAGAACACCAGTGTTTCCCACTGTCCTCCAGTGAGAGAGGAGGGAGGATGACAGAACACCAGTGTTTCCCACTGTCCTCCAGTGAGAGGGAGGGAGGATGACAGAACACCAGTGTTTCCCACTGTCCTCCAGTGAGAGGGAGGGAGGATGACAGAACACCAGTGTTTCCCACTGTCCTCCAGTGAGAGAGGAGGGAGGATGACAGAACACCAGTGTTTCCCACTGTCCTCCAGTGAGAGAGGAGGGAGGATGACAGAACACCAGTGTTTCCCACTGTCCTCCAGTGAGAGAGGAGGGAGGATGACAGAACACCAGTGTTTCCCACTGTCCTCCAGTGAGAGAGGAGGGAGGATGACAGAACACCAGTGTTTCCCACTGTCCTCCAGTGAGAGGGGAGGGAGGATGACAGAACACCAGTGTTTCCCACTGTCCTCCAGTGAGAGGTTAGAGAGGACGGGACACATTTATTGGTCCCACCAAGTCCCCAGGCATGTTGACCCCCAGATGGTCTTCACATGTCCAGAACGACACGGTCCACCTGAGCAGTCCGTATGAACCACAGCTCCTCGCCAGACAAAGGGAGATGAGTTACAGCTGAGAACATTCTTTCCTTCCGCGAAGAGCTCGGGGCACACCAACAACTCATGAACTCCTTTACTTCAGGACCCAAACTCAGTGTGGAACCCCGGCTGAGGGTATATAGACCCATACTCAGTGTGGAACCCCGGCTGAGGGTATATAGACCGATACTCAGTGTGGAACCCCGGCTGAGGCTATATAGACCCATACTCAGTGTGGAACCCCGGCTGAGGGTATATAGACCCATACTCAGTGTGGAACCCCGGCTGAGGGTATATAGACCCACACACAGTGTGGAACCCCGGCTGAGGGTATATAGACCGATACTCAGTGTGGAACCCCGGCTGAGGGTATATAGACCCATACTCAGTGTGGAACCCCGGCTGAGGGTATATAGACCCACACTCAGTGTGGAACCCCGGCTGAGGGTATATAGACCCATACTCAGTGTGGAACCCCGGCTGAGGGTATATAGACCCACACTCAGTGTGGAACCCCGGCTGAGGGTATATAGACCCACACACAGTGTGGAACCCCGGCTGAGGGTATATAGACCGATACTCAGTGTGGAACCCCGGCTGAGGGTATATAGACCCATACTCAGTGTGGAACCCCGGCTGAGGGTATATAGACCCACACTCAGTGTTGAACCCCGGCTGAGGGTATATAGACCGATACTCAGTGTTGAACCATGGCTGAGGGTATATAGACCGATACTCAGTGTGGAACCATGGCTGAGGGTATATAGACCCATACTCAGTGTTGAACCATGGCTGAGGGTATATAGACCGATACTCAGTGTGGAACCATGGCTGAGGGTATATAGACCCATACTCAGTGTGGAACCATGGCTGAGGGTATATAGACCGATACTCAGTGTGGAACCATGGCTGAGGGTATATAGACCCATACTCAGTGTTGAACCATGGCTGAGGGTATATAGACCGATACTCAGTGTGGAACCATGGCTGAGGGTATATAGACCCATACTCAGTGTGGAACCCTGGCTGAGTGTATATAGACCCACACTCAGTGTGGAACCCTGGCTGAGGGTATATAGACAATTGCTGCAATTTCATGTGACGCTTGAAAGTGTGTTTGTGTGTGTGTGTGTGGGGGGGGGGGTGCATGTGTGTGCGTGTGTGTGCATGAGTTTGTGCTTATTGGCAATAGATCATTCTGGTTGTTCTGAGAAAACCCTGATTTTTATAAAGCATGTTAGTTGTAGAATAATCAGAGAGCATGGATCATGTAAATATAGGACTATATAAAACGGGAGGGTCTAATCCTGAATGCTGATTGGTTAAAACCACATTCCAGTGTCTATTCCGTGGAAGTTACCACCAACGTTAAAATGACATTAAAATGCCTATTTACTCTGTTCCATCTGACTGTGCAATCCACTGTCTCATCAGCCCAGCCAGGCAATTTATAAACTTGATCTTCAGTATGAAAAACATCTCGACATTATCTCACATTACTTTCAGACTAACATTTAGTCTTCAACAGCGCAGATGTCTCTGACATTTGCAACATTGTTTCAATATTCAAATGGATCTACAGCTGTCGGGAGTCGGGATGAAACAGACAGGCAGAAAACTTTTCTCAGCCAGTCGAAATCATGACCCAGCATCATTTTTATAGAGATATACAAGAGAGCTGATAGACAAACACACAGTTCAACAAGAAGAATTGAACGAGCCTTAATACTGAGGAAAACCCTGTTAGGTGTAAATATGTTATTGGACTCATCAGTCAGAAAGAAAACAGCTGACTCATTCTACTTTCCAAAATGGCACCCTATTACCTACATACTACTTCTGACAAGGGCCCATAGAGAATACGGGGCATTCGGAAACTATTCAGACACAACTTTTTTACACATTTTGTTACATTCGAGACTTTTATTCTAAAATGGATTCAATTGTTTTTTCCCCCTCATCAATCTACACACTATATCCCATAATGACATCACAATACCCCATAATGACATCACAATACCCCATAATGACATCACAATACCCCATAATGACATCACAATACCCCACAATGACATCACAATACCCCACAATGACATCACAATACCCCATAATGACAAAGCAAAAACAGGTTTAGAAATGTTTGCAAATGTATTAAAAATAAAAAACTGAAATATTACATTTACATAAGTATTCAGACCCTTTACTCAGTACTTTGTTGAAGCACCTTTGGCAGCGATTACTGCCTCAAGTCTTCTTGGGTATGACGCTACAAGCTTGGCACACCTATTTTTGTGCAGTTTCTCCCATTTTTCTCTATTTTCAGGTCTCTCCAAGATGTTAGATCGGATTCAAGTCCGGGCTCTAGCTGGGCCACTCAAGGACATTCAAAGACCTGTCCCGAAGTGTTGTCCTGACTGTGTGCTTAGAATCCTTTAGGCGCCTTTTGGCAAACTCCAAGAGGGCTGTCATGTGCCTTTTACTGAGGAGTGGCTTCCGTCTGGGCACTCTACCATAAAGGCCTGATTGGTGGAGTGTTGCAGAGATGGTTGTCCTTCTAGAAGGTTCTCCCATCTCCACAGAGGAACTCTAGAGCTCTGTCAGAGTGACCATCGGGTTCTTGGTCACCACCATGACCAAGGCCCTTCTCCCTCGATTGCTCAGTTTGACCGGGCAGCCAGCTCTAGGAAGAGTCTTTGTGGTTACAAACTTCTTCCATTTAATAATGATGGAGGCCACTGTGTTCTTGGAGACCTTCAATGCTGCAGAAATGTTTTGGTACCCTTCCCCAGATCTGTGCCTCGACACAATCCTGTCTCGGAGCTCTACGGACCATTCCTCATGGCTTGGTTTTTGCTCTGACCTGCACTGTCAACTATGGGACCTTAATATAGACAGGTGTGTGTGTAACAAAACATGTGGAAAAAGTCAAGGGGTCTGAATACTTTCTGCACTGTGTTGCATCTCGGAAATACGATTTGGGATGAAGCCAACAGAGGAACAGGTTGGCAAAGGACAATCACAACGTTTGGGAACGAGAGATTTAGGATCCAAGACAAGTATAATAGATATTTTGTATTAAAAAGTATACAACAGTGTTCTACCTGTTTTTTATGTGTATAAAACAGTTATTCCCGGAGATTTTATTGTATTATTTTATTACCAGTAGTGCTGCCTTTTCAATACTGTCTCCAAAAATGTCAAGAGTGTCTCCAGTTGTGTTTATACTTAGCAATTGTGATGCATCTTCAAACAGGTATTCATTTTCCAACACGTTTTAACCATGAGTCACGAGTCACCATGGTAACGCCAGTTGGTAACTCCATGGTAACCTGCTGGACCACTCAGAGGGGATAAAGAAGTTAATGGTGGAGGAACAATCATTAACTGAAAGAATTACTGTTATGCCCGTAATGAATCATTGGTCTGATGACAGATTTAGTCCTCCATCCTCCTTCCTGTTCTCTAAGAGTTGACAAGACTTCAATAACCACCTCTATTTGTGATCTCCACACCGACGATATCGATAAAATATGAAATGTAAACATGTTAGTCAACAAATAAAAAAGAAGAAGGAAGGCCTTCCGATAATTAAAATGGAAGGATTATGGTTAGGATTCTATTTTTAAAATGGAATGGTAAAGGGTTAGGATTCTATTTTTAAAATGGAATGGTAAAGGGTTAGGATTCTATTTTTAAAATGGAATGGTAAAGGGTTAGGATTCTATTTTTAAAATGGAATGGTAAAGGGTTAGGATTCTATTTTTAAAATGGAATGGTAAAGGGTTAGGATTCTATTTTTAAAATGGAATGGTAAAGGGTTAGGATTCTATTTTTAAAATGAAATGGTAAAGGGTTAGGATTCTATTTTTAAAATGGACGGATTAAAGATGAATCCAGATTACGGTTAGCTTTTAATGAATCATAAATCTGATGACAACTTTAATCCTCCATCTTCCCCAATAAAACTCTCTCACCTCCTTACCCCGACCTAATAGTTTCATCCTCCCCTTTAAGACCCTCTCACCTCCTTACCCCCACCTAATAGTTTCATCCTCTCCTTTACGATCCTCTCACCTCCTTACCACCACCTAATAGTGTCATCCTCCCCTTTAAGACAACTAAAGAGAGTGTGTGTGTGTGTGTATGTGTGTGTGTGTGTGTTTCTCTCAATAGAGATTCAATTTTTTTTTGTCCAGGACTAGGCTTGAAGCTCTCCCATTTGGAGCTCTCCCTCTTGAAGCTCTCCCTCTTGAAGCTCTCCCTCTTGGAGCTCTCCCTCTTGGAGCTCTCCCTCTTACAGGCTCCCGAGTGGCGCAGCGGTCTAAGGCACTACATCTCGGTGCTAGAGGCGTCACTACAGACCCTGGTTCAGCGGTCTAAGACACTGCATCTCAGTGGTAGAGGCTTCACTACAGACCCTGGTTCAGCGGTCTAAGGCACTACATCTCGGTGCTAGAGGCTTCACTACAGACCCTGGTTCAGCGGTCTAAGGCACTACATCTCGGTGCTAGAGGCGTCACTACAGACCCTGGTTCGAATCCAGGCTGCATCACAACCAGCCGTGATTGGGATTCACATAGGGCGGCGCACAATTGGCCCGGCGTCGTCCGGGGTTGGCCGGTGTTGCCCAGCGTCGTCCGGTGTTGGCCGGTGTCGCCCAGCGTCGGCCGGGGTTGGCCGGTGTAAGCCGTCATTGTAGATAAGAAAGTGTTACTTCACTGCCTTGTTAAATAAAAATGCATGAAATAAATAGATGTCCATAGACTGGGGCTCCTAACAGACTGATCTGAATAAATAGATGTCCATAGACTGGGGTTGAGGTTGGGACTGGAGCTGGCCCCACACAGACACACGTGCCTAACCCTTAACCTAATTCTAACCCTTAACGTAATTCTAACCCTTACCGCTATTGCCTAAAATAGCCTTCTTTTTCTTGTCCCCACTTGTCCGAAATGTCCTTGTTTCCATAAGGATAGTAAAACGAATACAAACACAACATCACAGGGCCAGTACAGTACAGAACATCACAGGGCCAGTACAGAACAGAACATCACAGGGCCAGTACAGAACAGAACATCACAGTGCCAGTACAGAACAGAACATCACAGGGCCAGGACAGAACAGAACAGAACAGGGCCAGTACAGAACAGAACATCACAGGGCCAGTACAGAACAGAACATCACAGTGCCAGTACAGAACATCACAGGGCCAGTACAGAACAGAACATCACAGGGCCAGTACAGAACAGAACATCACAGGACCAGAACAGAACATCCCAGGGCCAGTACAGAACATCACAGGACCAGTACAGAACAGAACATCACAGGGCCAGTACAGTACAGAACATAACAGGGCCAGTACAGAACAGAACATCACAGGGCCAGTACAGTACAGAACATCACAGGGCCAGTACAGAACAGAACATCACAGTGCCAGTACAGAACAGAACATCACAGGGCCAGTACAGTACAGAACATCACAGGACCAGTACAGAACAGAACATCACAGTGCCAGTACAGTACAGAACATCACAGGACCAGTACAGAACAGAACATCACAGTGCCAGTACAGAACAGAACATCACAGGGCCAGAACAGAACAGAACATCACAGGGCCAGAACAGAACAGAACATCACAGTGCCAGTACAGTACAGAACATCACAGGACCAGTACAGAACAGAACATCACAGGGCCAGTACAGTACAGAACATCACAGGACCAGTACAGAACAGAACATCACAGTGCCAGTACAGAACAGAACATCACAGGGCCAGAACAGAACATCACAGGGCCAGTACAGAACATCACAGGGCCAGTACAGAACAGAACATCACAGGGCCAGAACAGAACATCACAGGGCCAGAACAGAACATCACAGGGCCAGAACAGAACAGAACATCACAGGGCCAGAACAGAACATCACATGGCCAGTACAGAACAGAACATCACAGGGCCAGAACAGAACAGAACATCACAGGGCCAGTACAGAACAGAACATCACAGGGCCAGTACAGAACAGAACATCACAGGGCCAGAACAGAACAGAACATCACAGGGCCAGTACAGAACAGAACATCACAGGGCCAGTACAGAACATCACAGGGCCAGTACAGAACAGAACAGAACATCACAGGGCCAGAACAGAACAGAACATCACAGGGCCAGTACAGAACAGAACATCACAGGGCCAGTACAGAACAGAACATCACAGGGCCAGTACAGAACAGAACATCACAGGGCCAGAACAGAACATCACAGGGCCAGTACAGAACAGAACATCACAGGGCCAGTACAGAACAGAACATCACAGGGCCAGTACAGAACATCACAGGGCCAGTACAGAACATCACAGGGCCAGTACAGAACAGAACATCACAGGGCCAGTACAGAACAGAACATGCGTGGGTATCAGAACTGTCAGAACTAACCTTATGGTGGCAGATCTCACCTCCCTCTCTTCTCTGATGCTATCTCTATATCTCATTCTTTCTCTCCCTCCCTCTCTCTCGCTCTTCTTCTTCATCTCTATTCTTCCCTGTTTCTCTCTCTCTCTGTTGCTGTCTGTCTCTGTCTCTCGAACAGGCAGGGAGAGGGGCAAGTGTGTGTGTGTGTGTGTGTGTGTGTGTGTGTGTGTGTGTGTGTGTGTGTGTGTGTGTGTGTGTGTGTGTGTGTGTGTGTGTGTGTGTGTGTGTGTGTGTGTGTGTGTGTGTGTGTGTGCGTGCGTGCGTGCGTGCGTGCGTGCGTGCGTGCGTGCGTGCGTGCGTGTGTGTGTGACTAGAGGTATGTGTTCAGTGCATTTTTCCACAATAGGTGGAAAATACAAAAAGGTCCACAAATGGCAGTTCTGTTTACCGTTGAATGTTTGGGATTAGTCTCTCTAATGCTTCTGCTGAATGTTTGGGATTAGTCTCTCTAATGCTTCTGCTGAATGTTTGGGATTAGTCTCTCTAATGCTTCTGCTGAATGTTTGGGATTAGTCTCTCTAATGCTTCTGCTGAATGTTTGGGATTAGTCTCTCTAATGCTTCTGCTGAATGTGTGGGATTAGTCTCTAATGCTTCTGCTGAATGTTTGGGATTAGTCTCTCTAAAGCTTCTGCTGAATGTTTGGGGTTAGTCTCTCTAATGCTTCTGCTGAATGTTTGGGATTAGTCTCTCTAAAGCTTCTGCTGAATGTTTGGGATTAGTCTCTCTAATGCTTCTGCTGAATGTTTGGGATTAGTCTCTCTAATGCTTCTGCTGAATGTTTGGGATTAGTCTCTCTAAAGCTTCTGCTGAATGTTTGGGATTAGTCTCTCTAAAGCTTCTGCTGAATGTTTGGGATTAGTCTCTCTAAAGCTTCTGCCGAATGTTTGGGATTAGTCTCTCTAAAGCTTCTGCTGAATGTTTGGGATTAGTCTCTCTAATGCTTCTGCTGAATGTGTGGGATTAGTCTCTCTAATGCTTCTGCTGAATGTTTGGGATTAGTCTCTCTAATGCTTCTGCTGAATGTTTGGTCTCTCTAAAGCTTCTGCTGAATGTTTGGGAATAGTCTCTCTAATGCTTCTGCTGAATGTTTGGGATTAGTCTCTAATGCTTCTGCTGAATGTTTGGGATTAGTCTCTCTAATGCTTCTGCTGAATGTTTGGGATTAGTCTCTCTAATGCTTCTGCTGAATGTTTGGGATTAGTCTCTCTAATGCTTCTGCTGAATGTTTGGGAATAGTCTCTCTAATGCTTCTGCTGAATGTTTGGGATTAGTCTCTCTAATGCTTCTGCTGAATGTTTGGGATTAGTCTCTCTAAAGCTTCTGCTGAATGTTTGGGATTAGTCTCTCTAATTCTTCTGCTGAATGTTTGGGATTAGTCTCTCTAAAGCTTCTGCTGAATGTTTGGGATTAGTCTCTCTAAAGCTTCTGCCGAATGTTTGGGATTAGTCTCTCTAAAGCTTCTGCTGAATGTTTGGGATTAGTCTCTCTAATGCTTCTGCTGAATGTGTGGGATTAGTCTCTAATGCTTCTGCTGAATGTTTGGGATTAGTCTCTCTAAAGCTTCTGCTGAATGTTTGGGATTAGTCTCTCTAATGCTTCTGCTGAATGTTTGGGATTAGTCTCTCTAATGCTTCTGCTGAATGTTTGGGATTAGTCTCTCTAATGCTTCTGCTGAATGTTTGGGATTAGTCTCTCTAATGCTTCTGCTGAATGTTTGGGATTAGTCTCTCTAATGCTTCTGCTGAATGTTTGGGATTAGTCTCTCTAATGCTTCTGCTGAATGTGTGGGATTAGTCTCTCTAATGCTTCTGCTGAATGTTTGGGATTAGTCTCTCTAATGCTTCTGCTGAATGTGTGGGATTAGTCTCTCTAAAGCTTCTGCCGAATGTTTGGGATTAGTCTCTCTAAAGCTTCTGCTGAATGTTTGGGATTAGTCTCTCTAATGCTTCTGCTGAATGTTTGGGATAAGTCTCTCTAATGCTTCTGCTGAATGTTTGGGATTAGTCTCTCTAATGCTTCTGCTGAATGTTTGGGATTAGTCTCTCTAAAGCTTCTGCTGAATGTTTGGGATTAGTCTCTCTAATGCTTCTGCCGAATGTTTGGGATTAGTCTCTCTAAAGCTTCTGCTGAATGTTTGGGATTAGTCTCTCTAATGCTTCTGCTGAATGTTTGGGATTAGTCTCTCTAATGCTTCTGCTGAATGTGTGGGAATAGTCTCTCTAATGCTTCTGCTGAATGTTTGGGATTAGTCTCTCTAAAGCTTCTGCTGAATGTTTGGGATTAGTCTCTCTAAAGCTTCTGCTGAATGTTTGGGATTAGTCTCTCTAATGCTTCTGCTGAATGTTTGGGATTAGTCTCTCTAATGCTTCTGCTGAATGTTTGGGAATAGTCTCTCTAATGCTTCTGCTGAATGTTTGGGATTAGTCTCTAATGCTTCTGCTGAATGTTTGGGATTAGTCTCTCTAATGCTTCTGCTGAATGTTTGGGATTAGTCTCTCTAATGCTTCTGCTGAATGTTTGGGATTAGTCTCTCTAATGCTTCTGCTGAATGTTTGGGATTAGTCTCTCTAATGCTTCTGCTGAATGTTTGGGAATAGTCTCTCTAATGCTTCTGCTGAATGTGTGGGATTAGTCTCTCTAATGCTTCTGCTGAATGTTTGGGATTAGTCTCTCTAAAGCTTCTGCTGAATGTTTGGGATTAGTCTCTCTAATGCTTCTGCTGAATGTTTGGGATTAGTCTCTCTAAAGCTTCTGCTGAATGTTTGGGATTAGTCTCTCTAAAGCTTCTGCTGAATGTTTGGGATTAGTCTCTCTAAAGCTTCTGCTGAATGTTTGGGATTAGTCTCTCTAATGCTTCTGCTGAATGTGTGGGATTAGTCTCTAATGCTTCTGCTGAATGTTTGGGATTAGTCTCTCTAAAGCTTCTGCTGAATGTGTGGAATTAGTCTCTAATGCTTCTGCTGAATGTTTGGGATTAGTCTCTCTAATGCTTCTGCTGAATGTTTGGGATTAGTCTCTCTAATGCTTCTGCTGAATGTTTGGGATTAGTCTCTCTAATGCTTCTGCTGAATGTTTGGGATTAGACTCTCTAATGCTTCTGCTGAATGTTTGGGATTAGTCTCTCTAATGCTTCTGCTGAATGTGTGGGATTAGTCTCTCTAATGCTTCTGCTGAATGTTTGGGATTAGTCTCTCTAATGCTTCTGCTGAATGTTTGGGATTAGTCTCTCTAATGCTTCTGCTGAATGTTTGGGATTAGTCTCTCTAATGCTTCTGCTGAATGTTTGGGATTAGTCTCTCTAATGCTTCTGCTGAATGTTTGGGATAAGTCTCTCTAATGCTTCTGCTGAATGTTTGGGATTAGTCTCTCTAATGCTTCTGCTGAATGTTTGGGATTAGTCTCTCTAAAGCTTCTGCTGAATGTTTGGGATTAGTCTCTCTAATGCTTCTGCCGAATGTTTGGGATTAGTCTCTCTAAAGCTTCTGCTGAATGTTTGGGATTAGTCTCTCTAATGCTTCTGCTGAATGTTTGGGATTAGTCTCTCTAATGCTTCTGCTGAATGTGTGGGGATAGTCTCTCTAATGCTTCTGCTGAATGTTTGGGATTAGTCTCTCTAATGCTTCTGCTGAATGTTTGGGATTAGTCTCTCTAATGCTTCTGCTGAATGTTTGGGATTAGTCTCTCTAATGCTTCTGCTGAATGTTTGGGATTAGTCTCTCTAATGCTTCTGCCGAATGTTTGGGATTAGTCTCTCTAATGCTTCTGCTGAATGTTTGGGATTAGTCTCTCTAATGCTTCTGCTGAATGTTTGGGATTAGTCTCTCTAATGCTTCTGCCGAATGTTTGGGATTAGTCTCTCTAATGCTTCTGCTGAATGTTTGGGATTAGTCTCTCTAATGCTTCTGCCGAATGTTTGGGATTAGTCTCTCTAATGCTTCTGCTGAATGTGTGGGATTAGTCTCTCTAAAGCTTCTGCTGAATGTTTGGGATTAGTCTCTCTAATGCTTCTGCTGAATGTTTGGGATTAGTCTCTCTAATGCTTCTGCTGAATGTTTGGGATTAGTCTCTCTAATGCTTCTGCCGAATGTTTGGGATTAGTCTCTCTAAAGCTTCTGCTGAATGTTTGGGATTAGTCTCTCTAATGCTTCTGCTGAATGTGTGGGAATAGTCTCTCTAATGCTGGGATGTGTACTATCTGACAGACCTCAGGTGCTGAGAGGAGAGACAGGTGAGGGCCACAAGGCTTGTGGCAGTCTAAGTGGAGGAGCCTTAGGGCCACAAGCCTTGTGGCAGTCTAAGTGGAGGAGGCTTTAGGGCCACAAGCCTTGTGGCAGTCTAAGTCGAGGAGCTTTAGGGCCACAAGGCTTGTGGCAGTCTAAGTGGAGGAGGCTTTAGGGCCACAAGGCTTGTGGCAGTCTAAGTGAAGGAGGCTTTAGGGCCACAAGGCTTGTGGCAGTCTAAGTGGAGGAGGCTTTAGGGCCACAAGGCTTGTGGCAGTCTAAGTGGAGGAGGCTTTAGGGCCACAAGCCTTGTGGCAGTCTAAGTCGAGGAGCTTTAGGGCCACAAGGCTTGTGGCAGTCTAAGTGGAGGAGGCTTTAGGGCCACAAGGCTTGTGGCAGTCTAAGTGAAGGAGGCTTTAGGGCCACAAGGCTTGTGGCAGTCTAAGTGGAGGAGGCTTTAGGGCCACAAGCCTTGTGGCAGTCTAAGTCGAGGAGCTTTAGGGCCACAAGGCTTGTGGCAGTCTAAGTGGAGGAGGCTTTAGGGCCACAAGGCTTGTGGCAGTCTAAGTGGAGGAGGCTTTAGGGCCACAAGGCTTGTGGCAGTCTAAGTGGAGGAGGCTTTAGGGCCACAAGCCTTGTGGCAGTCTAAGTCGAGGAGCTTTAGGGCCACAAGGCTTGTGGCAGTCTAAGTGGAGGAGGCTTTAGGGCCACAAGGCTTGTGGCAGTCTAAGTGGAGGAGGCTTTAGGCCCACAAGCGTTTCCGGGTCAACTCACATGTCCACCCAATGTCCTCCCGGGACTTCAGAATCTAACCTCTCTCTCTCATCCTGTAAATATTGTATCTATCTCCCCTGCACATATTTCTCTCTCTCTCTCCTCCCTCTCTCCTCCCATAAATATTGTATCTATCTCCCCTGCACATATTTCTCTCTCTCTGTGTTCATATCTTTCTTCTCTCTACTGTCCTGTCCTCTCACCCCCTCTTTACACCACTGCTACTCTCTCATCTATGTATAGTCACTAATAACTCTACCTACATGTACATACTACCTCAACTAAACGCTGGCCCCGCACATTGACTCTGAACCGGTACCCCCTGTATATAGCCTCCACATTGACTCTGTACCGGTACCCCCTGTATATAGCCTCCACATTGACTCTGTACTGTAAAACCCTGTATATAGCCTCCACACTGACTCTGTACCGGTACCCCCTGTATATAGCCTCCACATTGACTCTGTACTGTAAAACCCTGTATATAGCCTCCACATTGACTCTGTACCGGTACCCCCTGTATATAGCCTCCACATTGACTCTGTACTGTAAAACCCTGTATATAGCCTCCACATTGACTCTGTACCGGTACCCCCTGTAAATAGTCTCCACATTGACTCTGAACCGGTACCCCCTGTATATAGCCTCCACATTGACTCTGAACCGGTACCCCCTGCATATAGTCTCCACATTGACTCTGTACCGGTACCCCCTGTATATAGCCTCCACATTGACTCTGTACCAGTACCCCCTGTATATAGCCTCCACATTGACTCTGTACCGGTACCCCCTGTATGTAGTCTCCACATTGACTCTGTACCGGTACCCCTGTATATAGCCTCCACATTGACTCTGTACCGGTACCCCTGTATATAGCCTCCACATTGACTCTGTACCGGTAACCCCTGTATATAGCCTCCACATTGACTTTACAAGGCTGCAGGCCCAGACGGCATCCCCAGCCGCGCCCTCAGAGCATGCGCAGACCAGCTGGCTGGTGTGTTTAAGGACATATTCAATCAATCCTTATCCCAGTCTGCTGTTCCCACATACTTCAAGAGGGCCACCATTGTTCCTGTTCCCAAGAAAGCTAAGGTAACTGAGCTAAACGACTACCGCCCCGTAGCACTCACTTCCGTCATCATGAAGTGCTTTGAGAGACTAGTCAAGGACCATATCACCTCCACCCTACCTGACACCCTAGACCCACTCCAATTTGCTTACAGCCCAAATAGGTCCACAGACGATGCAATCTCAACCACACTGCACACTGCCCTAACCCATCTGGACAAGAGGAATACCTATGTGAGAATGCTGTTCATCGACTACAGCTCGGCATTCAACACCATAGTACCCTCCAAGCTCGTCATCAAGCTCGAGACCCTGGGTCTCGACCCCGCCCTGTGCAACTGGGTACTGGACTTCCTGACGGGCCGCCCCCAGGTGGTGAGGGTAGGCAACAACATCTCCACCACGCTGATCCTCAACACTGGGGCCCCACAAGGGTGCGTTCTGAGCCCTCTCCTGTACTCCATGTTCACCCACGACTGCGTGGCCACGCACGCCTTCAACTCAATCATCAAGTTTGCGGACGACACAACAGTGGTAGGCTTGATTACCAACAACGACGAGACGGCCTACAGGGAGGAGGTGAGGGCCCTCGGAGTGTGGTGTCAGGAAAATAACCTCACACTCAACGTCAACAAAACTAAGGAGATGATTGTGGACTTCAGGAAACAGCAGAGGGAACACCCCCCTATCCACATCGATGGAACAGTAGTGGAGAGGGTAGCAAGTTTTAAGTTCCTCGGCATACACATCACAGACTAACTGAATTGGTCCACTCACACAGACAGCATCGTGAAGAAGGCGTAGCAGCGCCTCTTCAACCTCAGGAGGCTGAAGAAATTCGGCTTGTCACCAAAAGCACTCACAAACTTCTACAGATGCACAATCGAGAGCATCCTGGCGGGCTGTATCGCCGCCTGGTACGGCAACTGCTCCGCCCACAACCGTAAGGCTCTCCAGAGGGTAGTGAGGTCTGCACAACGCATCACCGGGGGCAAACTACCTGCCCTCCAGGACACCTACACCACCCGATGTTACAGGAAGGCCATAAAGATCATCAAGGACATCAACCACCCGAGCCACTGCCTGTTCACCCCGCTATCATCCAGAAGGCGAGGTCAGTACAGGTGCATCAAAGCTGGGACCGAGAGACTGAAAAACAGCTTCTATCTCAAGGCCATCAGACTGTTAAACAGCCACCACTAACATTGAGTGGCTGCTGCCAACACACTGTCATTGACACTGACCCAACTCCAGCCACTTAAATAATGGGAATTGATGGGAAATTATGTAAATATATCACTAGCCACTTTAAACAATGCTACCTTATATAATGTTACTTACCCTACATTATTCATCTCATATGCATACGTATATACTGTACTCTATATCATCGACTGCATCCTTATGTAATACATGTATCACTAGCCACTTTAACTATGCCACTTTGTTTACATACTCATCTCATATGTATATACTGTACTCGATACCATCTACTGTATCTTGTCCATGCCGCTCTGTACCATCACTCATTCATATATCCTTATGTACATATTCTTTATCCCTTTACACTGTGTATAAGACAGTAGTTTTGGAATTGTTAGTTAGATTACTTGTTGTTTATCACTGCATTGTCGGAACTAGAAGCACAAGCATTTCGCTACACTCGCATTAACATCTGCTAACCATGTGTATGTGACAAATAACATTGGATTTGATTTGATTTGGGGACATGTGTGGATCCAGACAGTGTAACACAGGGTGTCCATGTGATGAGGCCGTGGGGACAGAGGTCCAAGACACAATAATGTCAATCTTTTGTTGTTTTTAGCTTAAAAAGACAGATTCTTCCTGCAAATGCACAAAGCTATGGATAATAATTGTCCGCGGCATATTTTCACCAACAGAGAGATATCCTGTAATACAATATGCATTTACTGTGACGTTGATATTTATTGCTGTGATTCTATAGAGGTCTTCACAACAGGAAGAAGGATTAAATCTGCATGATCCTCTTTAATAGTTTCAGATTGGTTCAGCACCATTACCTTATGTATCCCCTCGGAGTCCTATTGCTCTGCTGTGTGTGATGTAGTGTCTCTACCTTGGGTAACCTAGCCTGTCTCTCTCTCTCTCTCTGGGCTGTAGTATCTCTACCTTGGGTAACCTAGCCTGTCTCTCTCTCTCTCTCTGGGCTGTAGTGTCTCTACCTTGGGTAACCTAGCCTGTCTCTCTCTCTGGGCTGTAGTGTCTCTACCTTGGGTAACCTAGCCTGTCTCTCTCTCTGGGCTGTAGTGTCTCTACCTTGGGTAACCTAGCCTGTCTCTCTCTCTCTCTGGGCTGTAGTGTCTCTAACTTGGGTAACCTAGCCTGTCTCTCTCTCTCTCTGGGCTGTAGTTTCTCTACCTTGGGTAACCTAGCCTCTCTCTCTCTCTCTCTCTCTCTGGGCTGTAGTATCTCTACCTTGGGTAACCTAGCCTCTCTCTCTCTCTCTCTCTCTGGGCTGTAGTGTCTCTACCTTGGGTAACCTAGCCTGTCTCTCTCTCTGGGCTGTAGTGTCTCTATCTTGGGTAACCTAGCCTGTCTCTCTCTCTGGGCTGTAGTGTCTCTACCTTGGGTAACCTAGCCTGTCTCTCTCTGGGCTCTAGTGTCTCTACCTTGGGTAACCTAGCCTGTCTCTCTCTCTCTCTCTGGGCTGTAGTGTCTCTACCTTGGGTAACCTAGCCTGTCTCTCTCTCTCTCTCTCTGGGCTGTAGTGTCTCTACCTTGGGTAACCTCGCCTGTATCTGTCTCTCTCTCTCTGGGCTGTAGTGTCTCTACCTTGGGTAACCTAGCCTGTCTCTCTCTGGGCTGTAGTGTCTCTACCTTGGGTAACCTAGCCTGTCTCTCTCTCTGGGCTGTAGTGTCTCTACCTTGGGTAACCTAGCCTGTCTCTCTCTCTGGGCTGTAGTGTCTCTACCTTGGGTAACCTAGCCTGTCTCTCTCTCTCTCTGGGCTGTAGTGTCTCTACCTTGGGTAACCTAGCCTGTCTCTCTCTGGGCTGTAGTGTCTCTACCTTGGGTAACCTAGCCTGTCTCTCTCTCTGGGCTGTAGTGTCTCTACCTTGGGTAACCTAGCCTGTCTCTCTCTGGGCTGTAGTGTCTCTACCTTGGGTAACCTAGCCCGTCTCTCTCTCTGGGCTGTAGTGTCTCTACCTTGGGTAACCTAGCCTGTCTCTCTCTCTCTCTGGGCTGTAGTGTCTCTACCTTGGGTAACCTAGCCTGTCTCTCTCTCTCTCTCTCTGGGCTGTAGTGCCTCTACCTTGGGTAACCTAGCCTGTCTCTCTCTCTCTCTCTGGGCTGTAGTGCCTCTACCTTGGGTAACCTAGCCTGTCTCTCTATGGGCTGTAGTGTCTCTAACTTGGGTAACCTAGCCTGTCTCTCTCTGGGCTCTAGTGTCTCTACCTTGGGTAACCTAGCCTGTCTCTCTCTCTCTCTCTCTGGGCTGTAGTGTCTACCTTGGGTAACATAGCCTGTCTCTCTCTCTCTCTCTGGGCTGTAGTGTCTCTACCTTGGGTAACCTAGCCAGTCTCTCTCTGGGCTGTAGTGTCTCTACCTTGGGTAACCTAGCCTGTCTCTCTCTCTCTCTGGGCTGTAGTGTCTCTACCTTGGGTAACCTAGCCTGTCTCTCTCTCTGGGCTGTAGTGTCTCTACCTTGGGTAACCTAGCCTGTCTCTCTCTCTGGGCTGTAGTGTCTCTACCTTGGGTAACCTAGCCTCTCTCTCTCTCTCTCTCTCTGGGCTGTAGTGTCTCTACCTTAGGTAACCTAGCCTGTCTGTCTGTCTGTCTGTCTGTCTGTCTGTCTGTCTGTCTGTCTGTCTGTCTGTCTGTCTGTCTGTCTTACTCTATCAATAATAGGACAGGTATTATTAAAGGAAACTATGGTACCCCTTGTGTGAACCCGCAACTAGAATTAGGGTCAGCTGCTGAGTTGTAAACACCATAGACAACGCTTAAATCTGCTCTCACACACACACACACACCCTTGTCTTACCGTGACGATGAGTCCCCTCTCCTGGAAGTATTTGACCAAGGGGATGGTGTTCTGTTTGAAGTTGGTGAGGCGGCGCTCTGTTGCATTGGGGTTGTCATCAGGACGACCCGTCGCCTCTGCTCGCTTCTCCAGGCGCTCCTTCAGGCGATGGTTAGCACAGGACAGGAACACGACCAGGTCTGGAGTACAGATCTATTGGAAGAGATAAACATTATTATTTTGTTCAGACAGTGGTGTTATGTTCTCTAAAGACAAACAGACGTCGCTGAACAGAGAAGGGAACAAACAAAGGAGTCACTTCGACAACAAAAAACTAATCAGAATGGGGTTTAAACGGTTTCTGAAAAACACCCATGGGGAATTCCCACTGAAAGTTGGCAAAACAACTAGAAAAGGGTCCTAAAATATACCCATGGGGAATTCCCACTGAAAGTTGGCAAAACAACTAGAAAAGGGTCCTAAAATATACCCATGGGGAATTCCCACTGAAAGTTGGCAAAACAACTAGAAAAGGGTCCTAAAATATACCCATGGGGAATTCCCAATGAAAGTTCGCAAAACAACTAGAAAAGGGAGACACCCGCATCATGGATGCCTACTAGATTTACCTCAGAAACTACAAAGTAAAAAGTGAAACTCAAACCAAGTTTGGATGAGGAGTTTACAAAGAATAATCTTAACAGGTAAAAACACCAGATGTAGGCTTTGTTTGGATACCGAAAGTGGAAGAGCTAACGAGAGGTGGAAGAGCTAACGAGAGGTGGAAGAGCTAACGAGAGGTGGAAAAGCTAACGAGAGGTGGAAGAGCTAGCGAGAGGTGAAGCTCTCCCAGTATATACTCTCTCAACTCTATCAGATTAACCCCATTCTGACTAAGGAGGTGACTCTCAGGGCCAGGTAAAACACATCCTGACTAACTAGATGACTATCTGGGCCAGTTGTGACACATCCTGACTAACAAGATGACTCTCTGGGCCAGGTGTGACACATCCTGACTAACGAGATGACTCTCTGGGCCAGGTGTGACACATCCTGAATAACGAGATGACTCTCTGGGCCAGGTAAAACACATCCTGACTAACGAGATGACTCTCTGGGCCAGGTTTGACACATCCTGACTAACGAGATGACTCTCTGGGCCAGGTAAAACACATCCTGACTAACGAGATGACTCTCTGGGCCAGGTAAAACACATCCTGACTAACGAGATGACTCTCTGGGCCAGGTAAAACACATCCTGACTAACTAGATGACTATCTGGGCCAGTTGTGACACATCCTGACTAACAAGATGACTCTCTGGGCCAGGTGTGACATATCCTGACTAACGAGATGACTCTCTGGGCCAGGTGTGACACATCCTGACTAACGAGATGACTCTCTGGGCCAGGTAAAACACATCCTGACAAACGAGATGACTCTCTGGGCCAGGTGTGACACATCCTGACTAACGAGATGAATCTCTGGGCCAGGTAAAACACATCCTGACTAACGAGATGAATCTCTGGGCTAGGTAAAACACATCCTGACTAACAAGATTACTCTCTGGGCCAGGTAAAACACATCATGACTAACAAAATGACTCTCTGGGCCAGGTAAAATCCATCCTGACAATCAAGATGACCCTCTTGGCCAAGTAAAACACATCATGACTAACGAGATGACTCTCTGGGCCAGGTAAAACACATACTGACTAACGAGATGAATCTCTGGGCCAGGTAAAACACATCCTGACTAACGAGATGACTCTCTGGGCCAGGTAAAACACATCCTGACTAACGAGATGACTCTCTGGGCCAGGTAAAACACATCATGACTAACGAGATTACTCTCTGGGCCAGGTAAAACACATCCTGACTAACGAGATGACTCTCTGGGCCAGGTAAAACACATCCTGACTAACGAGATGACTCTCTGGGCCAGGTAAAACACATCATGACTAACGAGATGACTCTCTGGGCCAGGTAAAACACATCCTGACAAATCAAGATGACTCTCTTGGCCAGGTAAAATACATCATGACTAACGAGATGACTCTCTGGGCCAGGTAAAATCCATCCTGACAATCAAGATGACCATCTTGGCCGGTGAAAACACATCATGACTAACGAGATGACTCTCTGGGCCAGGTAAAACACATCCTGACTAACGAGATGACTCTCTGGGCCAGGTAAAACACATCCTGACTAACGAGATGACTCTCTGGGCCAGGTAAAACACATCATGATTAACGAGATGACTCTCTGGGCCAGGTAAAACACATCCTGACTAACGAGATGACTCTTTGGGCCAGGTAAAACACATCCTGACGAACGAGATGAATCTCTGGGCCAGGTAAAACACATCCTGACTAACGAGATGACTCTCTGGGCCAGGTAAAACACATCATGACTAACGAGATTACTCTCTGGGCCAGGTAAAACACATCCTGACTAACGAGATTACTCTCTGGGCCAGGTAAAACACATCCTGACTAACGAGATGACTCTCTGGGCCAGGTAAAACACATCCTGACTAACGAGATGACTCTCTGGGCCAGGTAAAACACATCATGACTAACGAGATTACTCTCTGGGCCAGGTAAAACACATCCTGACTAGCGAGATGAATCTCTGGGCTAGGTAAAACACATCCTGACTAACGAGATCACTTTCTGGGCCAGGTAAAACACATCCTGACGATCAAGATGACTCTCTTGGCCAGGTAAAACACATCATGACTAACGAGATGACTCTCTGGGCCAGGTGTGACACATCCTGACTAACGAGATGACTCTCTGGGCCAGGTGTGACACATCCTGACTAACGAGATTACTCTCTGGGCCAGGTGTGACACATCCTGACTAACGAGATGACTCTCTGGGCCAAGTGTGACACATCCTGACTAACGAGATTACTCTCTGGGCCAGGTAAAACACATCCTGACTAACGAGATGACTCTCTGGGCCAGGTGTGACACATCCTGACTAACGAGATGACTCTCTGGGCCAGGTGTGACACATCCTGACTAATGAGATGACTCTCGGGGCCAGGTGTGACACATCCTGACTAACGAGATGACTCTCTGGGCCAGGTGTGACACATTCTGACAAACGAGATGACTCCCTGGGCCAGGTGTGACACATCCTGACTAACGAGATGACTCTCTGGGGCAGGTAAAACACATCCTGACTAACGAGATGACTCTCTGGGCCAGGTATGACACATCCTGACTAACGAGATGACTCTCTGGGCCAGGTAAAACACATCCTGACTAACGAGATGACTCTCTGGGCCAGGTGTGACACATCCTGACTAACGAGATGACTCTCTGGGCCAGGTAAAACACATCCTGAATAACGAGATGACTCTCTGGGCCAGGTGTGACACATCCTGACTAACGAGATGACTCTCTGGGCCAGGTGTGACACATCCTGACTAACGAGATGACTCTCTGGGCCAGGTGTGACACATCCTGACTAACGAGATGACTCTCTGGGCCAGGTGTAACACATCCTGACTAACGAGATGACTCTCTGGGCCAGGTGTGACACATCCTGACTAATGAGATGACTCTCGGGGGCCAGGTGTGACACATCCTGACTAACGAGATGACTCTCTGGGCCAGGTGTGACACATCAAGACTAACGAGATGACTCTCTGGGCCAGGTGTGACACATCCTGACTAACGAGATGACTCTCTGGGCCAGGTGTGACACATCCTGACTAACGAGATGACTCTCTGGGCCAGGTAAAACACATCCTGACTAACAAGATGACTCTCTGGGCCAGGTGTGATACATCCTGACTAACTAGATGACTATCTGGGCCAGTTGTGACACATCCTGACTAACAAGATGACTCTCTGGGCCAGGTGTGACACATCCTGACTAACGAGATGACTCTCTGGGCCAGGTGTGACACATCCTGACTAACGAGATGACTCTCTGGGCCAGGTAAAACACATCCTGACTAACGAGATGACTCTCTGGGCCAGGTTTGACACATCCTGACTAACGAGATGACTCTCTGGGCCAGGTAAAACACATCCTGACTAACGAGATGACTCTCTGGGCCAGGTAAAACACATCCTGACTAACGAGATGACTCTCTGGGCCAGGTAAAACACATCCTGACTAACTAGATGACTATCTGGGCCAGTTGTGACACATCCTGACTAACAAGATGACTCTCTGGGCCAGGTGTGACACATCCTGACTAACGAGATGACTCTCTGGGCCAGGTGTGACACATCCTGACTAACGAGATGACTCTCTGGGCCAGGTAAAACACATCCTGACAAACGAGATGACTCTCTGGGCCAGGTGTGACACATCCTGACTAACGAGATGAATCTCTGGGCCAGGTAAAACACATCCTGACTAACGAGATGAATCTCTGGGCTAGGTAAAACACATCCTGACTAACAAGATTACTCTCTGGGCCAGGTAAAACACATCATGACTAACAAAATGACTCTCTGGGCCAGGTAAAATCCATCCTGACAATCAAGATGACCCTCTTGGCCAAGTAAAACACATCATGACTAACGAGATGACTCTCTGGGCCAGGTAAAACACATACTGACTAACGAGATGAATCTCTGGGCCAGGTAAAACACATCCTGACTAACGAGATGACTCTCTGGGCCAGGTAAAACACATCCTGACTAACGAGATGACTCTCTGGGCCAGGTAAAACACATCATGACTAACGAGATTACTCTCTGGGCCAGGTAAAACACATCCTGACTAACGAGATGACTCTCTGGGCCAGGTAAAACACATCCTGACTAACGAGATGACTCTCTGGGCCAGGTAAAACACATCATGACTAACGAGATGACTCTCTGGGCCAGGTAAAACACATCCTGACAAATCAAGATGACTCTCTTGGCCAGGTAAAATACATCATGACTAACGAGATGACTCTCTGGGCCAGGTAAAATCCATCCTGACAATCAAGATGACCATCTTGGCCGGTGAAAACACATCATGACTAACGAGATGACTCTCTGGGCCAGGTAAAACACATCCTGACTAACGAGATGACTCTCTGGGCCAGGTAAAACACATCCTGACTAACGAGATGACTCTCTGGGCCAGGTAAAACACATCATGATTAACGAGATGACTCTCTGGGCCAGGTAAAACACATCCTGACTAACGAGATGACTCTTTGGGCCAGGTAAAACACATCCTGACGAACGAGATGAATCTCTGGGCCAGGTAAAACACATCCTGACTAACGAGATGACTCTCTGGGCCAGGTAAAACACATCATGACTAACGAGATTACTCTCTGGGCCAGGTAAAACACATCCTGACTAACGAGATTACTCTCTGGGCCAGGTAAAACACATCCTGACTAACGAGATGACTCTCTGGGCCAGGTAAAACACATCCTGACTAACGAGATGACTCTCTGGGCCAGGTAAAACACATCATGACTAACGAGATTACTCTCTGGGCCAGGTAAAACACATCCTGACTAGCGAGATGAATCTCTGGGCTAGGTAAAACACATCCTGACTAACGAGATCACTTTCTGGGCCAGGTAAAACACATCCTGACGATCAAGATGACTCTCTTGGCCAGGTAAAACACATCATGACTAACGAGATGACTCTCTGGGCCAGGTGTGACACATCCTGACTAACGAGATGACTCTCTGGGCCAGGTGTGACACATCCTGACTAACGAGATTACTCTCTGGGCCAGGTGTGACACATCCTGACTAACGAGATGACTCTCTGGGCCAAGTGTGACACATCCTGACTAACGAGATTACTCTCTGGGCCAGGTAAAACACATCCTGACTAACGAGATGACTCTCTGGGCCAGGTGTGACACATCCTGACTAACGAGATGACTCTCTGGGCCAGGTGTGACACATCCTGACTAATGAGATGACTCTCGGGGCCAGGTGTGACACATCCTGACTAACGAGATGACTCTCTGGGCCAGGTGTGACACATTCTGACAAACGAGATGACTCCCTGGGCCAGGTGTGACACATCCTGACTAACGAGATGACTCTCTGGGGCAGGTAAAACACATCCTGACTAACGAGATGACTCTCTGGGCCAGGTATGACACATCCTGACTAACGAGATGACTCTCTGGGCCAGGTAAAACACATCCTGACTAACGAGATGACTCTCTGGGCCAGGTGTGACACATCCTGACTAACGAGATGACTCTCTGGGCCAGGTAAAACACATCCTGAATAACGAGATGACTCTCTGGGCCAGGTGTGACACATCCTGACTAACGAGATGACTCTCTGGGCCAGGTGTGACACATCCTGACTAACGAGATGACTCTCTGGGCCAGGTGTGACACATCCTGACTAACGAGATGACTCTCTGGGCCAGGTGTGACACATCCTGACTAACGAGATGACTCTCTGGGCCAGGTGTAACACATCCTGACTAACGAGATGACTCTCTGGGCCAGGTGTGACACATCCTGACTAATGAGATGACTCTCGGGGGCCAGGTGTGACACATCCTGACTAACGAGATGACTCTCTGGGCCAGGTGTGACACATCAAGACTAACGAGATGACTCTCTGGGCCAGGTGTGACACATCCTGACTAACGAGATGACTCTCTGGGCCAGGTGTGACACATCCTGACTAACGAGATGACTCTCTGGGCCAGGTAAAACACATCCTGACTAACAAGATGACTCTCTGGGCCAGGTGTGATACATCCTGACTAACTAGATGACTATCTGGGCCAGTTGTGACACATCCTGACTAACAAGATGACTCTCTGGGCCAGGTGTGACACATCCTGACTAACGAGATGACTCTCTGGGCCAGGTGTGACACATCCTGACTAACGAGATGACTCTCTGGGCCAGGTGTGACACATCCTGACTAACGAGATGACTCTCTGGGCCAGGTAAAACACATCCTGACTAACGAGATGACTCTCTGGGCCAGGTTAAACACATCCTGATTAACGAGATGACTCTCTGGGCCAGGTGTGACACATCCTGACTAACGAGATGACTCTCTGGGCCAGGTAAAACACACCCTGACTAACGAGATGACTCTCTGGGCCAGGTGTGACACATCCTGACTAACGAGATGACTCTCTGGGCCAGGTAAAACACATCCTGACGGACGAGATGACTCTCTGGACAAGGTTTTACACATCCTGACTAACGAGATGACTATCTGGGCCATGTGTGACAGATCCTGACTAACGAGATGACTCTCTGGGCCAGGTGTGACACATCCTAACTAACGAGATGACTCTCTGGGCCAGGTAAAACACATCCTGACTAACGAGAGGACTCTCTGGGCCAGGTAAAACACATCCTGACTAACGAGATGACTCTCTGGGCCAGGTGTGACACATCCTGACTAACGAGATGACTCTCTGGGCCCTGTAAAACACATCCTGACTAACAAGATGACTCTCTGGGCCAGGTGTGACACATCCTGACTAACGAGATGACTCTCTGGGCCAGGTGAAACACATCCTGACTAACGAGATGACTCTCTGGGCCAGGTGTCACACATTCTGACTAACGAGATGACTCTCTGGGCCAGGTAAAACACATCCTGACTAACGAGATGAATCTCTGGGCTAGGTAAAACACATCCTGACTAACGAGATTACTTTCTGGGCCAGGTAAAACACATCCTGACTATCAAGATGACTCTCTTGGCCAGGTAAAACACATCATGACTAACGAGATGACTCTCTGGGCCAGGTGTGACACATCCTAACTAACGAGATGACTCTCTGGGCCAGGTGTGACACATCCTGACTAACGAGATGACTCTCTGGGCCAGGTAAAACACATCCTGACTAACGAGATTACTATCTGGGCCAGTTGTGACACATCCTGACTAACAAGATGACTCTCTGGGCCAGGTGTGACACATCCTGACTAACGAGATGACTCTCTGGGCCAGGTGTGACACATCCTGACTAACGAGATGACTCTCTGGGCCAGGTGTGACACATCCTGACTAACGAGATGACTCTCTGGGCCAGGTAAAACACATCCTGACTAACGAGATGACTCTCTGGGCCAGGTGTGATACATCCTGACTAACGAGATGACTCTCTGGGCCAGGTAAAACACATCCTGACTAACGAGATGACTCTCTGGACAAGGTTTTACATAACCTGACTAACGAGATGACTCTCTGGGCCAGGTGTGACACATCCTGACTAACGAGATGACTCTCTGGGCCAGGTGTGACACATCCTAACTAACGAGATGACTCTCTGGGCCAGGTAAAACACATCCTGACTAACGAGATGACTCTCTGGGCCAGGTAAAACACATCCTGACTAACGAGATGACTCTCTGGGCCAGGTGTGACACATCTTGACTAACGAGATGACTATCTGGGCCAGGTAAAACACATCCTGACTAACGAGATGACTCTCTGGGCCAGGTGTGACACATCCTGACTAACGAGATGACTCTCTGGGCCAGGTGAAACACATCCTGACTAACGAGATGACTCTCTGGGCCAGGTGTGACACATCCTGACTAACGAGATGACTCTCTGGGCCAGGTAAAACACATCCTGACTAACGAGATGAATCTCTGGGCTAGGTAAAACACATCCTGACCAACGAGATTACTTTCTGGGCCAGGTAAAACACATCCTGACAATCAAGATGACTCTCTTGGCCAGGTAAAACACATCATGACTAACGAGATGACTCTCTGGGCCAGGTGTGACACATCCTAACTAACGAGATGACTCTCTGGGCCAGGTGTGACACATCCTGACTGACGAGATGACTCTCTGGGCCAGGTAAAACACATCCTGACTAACGAGATGACTATCTGGGCCAGTTGTGACACATCCTGACTAACAAGATGACTCTCTGGGCCAGGTGAGACACATCCTGACTAATGAGATGACTCTCTGGGCCAGGTGTGACACATCCTGACTAACGAGATGACTCTCTGGGCCAGGTGTGACACATCCTGACTAACGAGATGACTCTCTGGGCCAGGTGTGACACATCCTGACTAACGAGATGACTCTCTGGGCCAGGTGTGACACATCCTGACTAACGAGATGACTCTCTGGGCCAGGTAAAACACATCCTGACTAACGAGATAACTCTCTGGGCCAGGTAAAACACATCATGACTAACGAGATGACTCTCTGGGCCAGGTAAAACACATCCTGACGAACGAGATGAATCTATGGGCCAGGTAAAACACATCATGACTAACAAAATGACTCTCTGGGCCAGGTAAAATCCATCCTGACAATCAAGATGACCCTCTTGGCCAAGTAAAACACATCATGACTAACGAGATGACTCTCTGGGCCAGGTAAAACACATCCTGACTAACGAGATGACTCTCTGGGCCAGGTAAAACACATCCTGACTAACGAGATGACTCTCTGGGCCAGGTAAAACACATCATGACTAACGAGATGACTCTCTGGGCCAGGTAAAACACATCCTGACGAACGAGATGAATCTATGGGCCAGGTAAAACACATCCTGACTAACGAAATTACTCTCTGGGCCAGGTAAAACACATCCTGACTAACGAGATGACTCTCTGGGCCAGGTAAAACACATCATGACTAACGAGATGACTATCTGGGCCAGTTGTGACACATCCTGACTAACAAGATGACTCTCTGGGCCAGGTGTGACACATCCTGACTAACGAGATGACTCTCTGGGCCAGGTGTGACACATCCTGACTAACGAGATGACTCTCTGGGCCAGGTGTGACACATCCTGACTAACGAGATGACTCTCTGGGCCAGGTGTGACACATCCTGACTAACGAGATGACTCTCTGGGCCAGGTGTGACACATCCTGACTAACGAGATGACTCTCTGGGCCAGGTGTGACACATCCTGACTAACGAGATAACTCTCTGGGCCAGGTAAGACACATCCTGACTAACGAGATGACTCTCTGGGCCAGGTGTGACACATCCTGACTAACGAGATGACTCTCTGGGCCAGGTGAAACACATCCTGACTAACGAGATGACTCTCTGGGCCAGGTGTGACACATCCTGACTAACGAGATGACTCTCTGGGCCAGGTAAAACACATCCTGACTAACGAGATGAATCTCTGGGCTAGGTAAAACACATCCTGACCAACGAGATTACTTTCTGGGCCAGGTAAAACACATCCTGACAATCAAGATGACTCTCTTGGCCAGGTAAAACACATCATGACTAACGAGATGACTCTCTGGGCCAGGTGTGACACATCCTAACTAACGAGATGACTCTCTGGGCCAGGTGTGACACATCCTGACTGACGAGATGACTCTCTGGGCCAGGTAAAACACATCCTGACTAACGAGATGACTATCTGGGCCAGTTGTGACACATCCTGACTAACAAGATGACTCTCTGGGCCAGGTGAGACACATCCTGACTAATGAGATGACTCTCTGGGCCAGGTGTGACACATCCTGACTAACGAGATGACT